>NC_074699.1:35083832-35098832 GCF_029448725.1 Salvelinus fontinalis
TTTAGATAAGCTCTGTTGTCAAGAAATATCCATAACTTGGTATGAATAAAAAACATCATAAACAACCCGTACAGATAATTAAAAACACCAAGATTGTGCAATTTACATATTCTTTGATTTTGTGAGAGCATAAAAAAGCCATGAAATATATTTCAAAGTGTATCTATTTTCCACATGTGTACAGTGTATCCTGTTCACCTTTCACTGTATAGTATTCTTATTCAAATATGTTTGTGCTCATTATCATTCCCCCTCCACACCACAGTGTGGCGCTCTGTTCCGTGTCTCTGGGCTAGGACCACCATTGGTCCTAGCAGATTGAGACGAGCCCCACTCCTAGCGTTCTCCCTAGGCCCTGTCTGTCCCCCTCTCTTCACACTGTTAAACGGCTTTGTGTGTGTGTTTGTGTTTGTGCGTTGGTGTGTGTGTGTGTGTGTGTGTCCATGCGTGGTGGTTGTCCGTGCTTGTGTGTGTGTGTGTGTTTGATTAAGCTCCATCAGTCTGTCAACACACTCTGTTCTGCCGGATGCTCCTAGCTGAATCTATTACGGTGATTCCATTGCAGGAGCCAATTCATTTACATTCTATGTCCTTCTTTGATGAATATCTCAGGTGGAGCATATATTTCCACAGATGTCTCTCTTTCAGGTTTTACTCAGATTCAGATACATCTTGAAAAGTTGCTGTTTTACACCAGGGGAGGCATTTCACCTAATGAAACCCAAGATCAATATCAAGTCTTCTCTCCTCTCTCACATAGTGCATGTACACAAGGGAAATAAAGTATTATTTTTCCTCCTCAAATGTATAATGGATATCATTCTTTATTTAATGCTTAAATTCCATGTCTGGAATTGTCCATGTCAGTTCAATTCCATGTCTGCTACGAAGGGGGAATATTTCTTTGGATGATGTCCCTTGTATTACGGGGGAAGTATGAAAGAAGACACATTAGACATAGAGGGATAAATCAACGAAGAACAGAACATTACATCATTCTGTACCTGTGAAATGAGGTGGGCTACATTGAAAATGTCCATCTCCCTAAAGTATTATACTGCAATACAGTGCATCTACTATCACTAAAACAGCTTACTGACATTTACATATTCATCTACACTGGCTGCTGCCAACTGACGTTTCAAATCAAGTGCTCAAGTTTTAAGAAAAGGAAGATGACGAGAGAAAATAGAAGAGCAGATAATGTCAGAGGAGGAGAGAAGAGAGAGATGAGAGGAAAAAGAGAAGAGAGCAGCAGCGGCTCCGTGTGAAGGAGACGCAGCCCTTATCTGGAGAGGAGAGGACCTCTCTCTTATGTAATCTAGGATTTCATTCAGCCGCCGTATCAGATGATTGTCTGGGAGAAGAAAAAGCCATTTTGAGGGGAATGGGCTGAACTGACTGTGTGAAAAGGATCGTCTCCCCGCCAGCTAACCCCTCCATGTCGAACCAGCCGCATGCCACCGAAGGTCAGCAGAATTATTTGAGGCGGGCCGTGCCTCCGCCAGAGAAGACAATGATACGGCCTTAACCCTCATTTAGAGGTGCCATTTCCCCACCTGACCCCCCTGCTAAAGTGTTATTTTTCTGTGTTATGAAATGTGATAGCTTTCTGGTGAAACAGGAGTCTGCTGGTTAGGATGTAATACCTGGGCATGCTAGCGACAGACCAGACAGGGGAGAGGAGGCTCAACCCCGTCTCTAAACAGCCTTGCTGTTCCCATCGGCACCACGGCAGCAAGGTCGGCTCCACCGCACCACGTTGACAGTTCAATCAGGCTAAACAGTGTTGATTTACCCACCTGGATAACACCATGATAACGCCTTAACACCGTAGCGTCCAGACCAGATCAGCGCAGTAAGCTACAGGGCTCAGGGCTGAGATTGCACTGTGTTTGGGGAGGTGATGATAATGTCTTTGTGCATTTCACCCAAACATGTCATTTTAAACCAAGGCACCACAGAGACTGGTGTACCTGTCATAACCAGTTGTTTTCATTGCAGCTCTCCGTCACAGAAGGAGAGAGAGAGGGGGTTGTGGAGATTTTGTCTGGGGTTGATAATGTACACTTTGATTTTGTCTGGGGTTGTTAATGTACACTAGTGATTTTGTCTGGGGTTGTTAATGTACACTAGTGATTTTGTTTGGGGTTGTTAATGTACACTAGTGATTTGGTCTGGAGTTGTTAATGTACACTAGTGATTTTGTTTGGGGTTGTTAATGTATACTAGTGATTTTGTCTGGAGTTGTTAATGTACACTAGTGATTTTGTCTGGAGTTGTTAATGTACACTAGTGATTTGGTCTGGAGTTGTTAATGTACACTAGTGATTTTGTCTGGAGTTGTTAATGTACACTAGTGATTTTGTCTGGGGTTGTTAATGTACACTAGTGATTTTGTCTGGGGTTGTTAATGTATACTAGTGATTTTGTCTGGGGTTGTTAATGTATACTAGTGATTTTGTCTGGGGTTGTCAATGTACACTAGTGATTTGGTCTGGAGTTGTTAATGTACACTAGTGATTTTGTCTGGGGTTGTTAATGTACACTAGTGATATTGTCTGGGGTTGTTAATGTACACTAGTGATTTTGTCTGGAGTTGTTAATGTACACTAGTGATTTTGTCTGGGGTTGTTAATGTACACTAGTGATTTGTCTGGGGTTGTTAATGTATACTAGTGATTTGGTCTGGGGTTGTTAATGTATACTAGTGATTTGGTCTGGAGTTGTTAATGTACACTAGTGATTTTGTCTGGGGTTGTTAATGTACACTAGTGATATTGTCTGGGGTTGTTAATGTACACTAGTGATTTTGTCTGGGGTTGTTAATGTACACTAGTGATTTGGTCTGGAGTTGTTAATGTACACTAGTGATTTTGTCTGGGGTTGTTAATGTACACTAGTGATTTTGTCTGGAGTTGTTAATGTACACTAGTGATTTTGTCTGGGGTTGTTAATGTATACTAGTGATTTTGTCTGGGGTTGTTAATGTATACTAGTGATTTGGTCTGGGGTTGTTAATGTACACTAGTGATATTGTCTGGGGTTGTTAATGTACACTAGTGATTTTGTCTGGGGTTGTTAATGTACACTAGTGATTTTGTCTGGAGTTGTTAATGTACACTATTAATTTTGTCTGGGGTTGTTAATGTATACTAGTGATTTCGTCTGGGGTTGTTAATGTACACTAGTGATTTTGTCTGGAGTTGTTAATGTACACTATTGATTTTGTCTGGAGTTGTTAATGTACACTATTGATTTTGTCTGGGGTTGTTAATGTACACTATTGATTTTGTCTGGGGTTGTTAATGTACACTAGTGATTTTGTCTGGGGTTGTTAATGTATACTAGTGATTTTGTCTGGGGTTGTTAATGTACACTAGTGATTTTGTCTGGGGTTGTTAATGTACACTAGTGATTTTGTCTGGAGTTGTTAATGTACACTAGTGATTTTGTCTGGGGTTGTTAATGTATACTAGTGATTTTGTCTGGGGTTGTTAATGTACACTAGTGATTTTGTCTGGGGTTGTTAATGTACACTAGTGATTTTGTCTGGAGTTGTTAATGTACACTAGTGATTTTGTCTGGGGTTGTTAATGTATACTAGTGATTTTGTCTGGGGTTGTTAATGTATACTAGTGATTTTGTCTGGGGTTGTTAATGTATACTAGTGATTTTGTCTGGAGTTGTTAATGTACACTAGTGATTTTGTCTGGAGTTGTTAATGTACACTAGTGATTTTGTCTGGGGTTGTTAATGTACACCAGTAATTTTGTTTGTACCTCTTGTACCAGACATATCATTCTCCTTGAGTTAACCATCGTGTTTAAATATGTGTTTGACAATTACGAAAGCAGTGCTGATAAGTAAAGTAAAAAGCACAATTTACTGTCAGTTTAATATTTTATTTGTATTAATGTAAGATCATGCCAGCAGGGTTTTTAAGTATTCACAGTGTCAAAAAATTATCAAATGTAATTTCATATGTAAATCAAATGTCAGGAAGTGTTGAAGGCCAGTCACTTAATATAGGTGCTTTTCACAGTCGCTATATACAGTATTCATATGAATTTTCAGATATGAATAATCATTATCATTATCAATCATTATTATTGCCTTTTAAAGATGACCACAGTACCTCTCCCTTACCTGATCTAAATTCACACCATACTGTGACTCCTTAGAGGAAAATAGAAAATAAAATATTCACTTTTAATAAAGTCTTTCCTATACATACGGTGATTTGATAGGGCTCATATCCCAGGTAGGAGGGAAACCAAGGCAGGAAAGGAACAGAGTCACAATGCCTCTCTATATCCTCAGCAGCTCCATCTAGAGGAGGGGAGACGATACGGAGAGAGAAGAGAGGAGAGAAATGAGGGGAGAGGAGAGAGAAAAGAGGAGAGAGGGGAGAGGAAAGAGGAGAGAGTAGAGTAGAGGAGAGACTGGAGAAGCAAGGAGAGAGGGGAGAGGGGAGAGGAGTGCAGAAAGGGGAGAGAGGATAGGATAGAAGAGAAGCAAGGGGAGAAGGGAGAGAGTAAAGAGGAGTGGAGAGAGGCGAGGGGAGAAGATAGGAGAGATCATGAGTCTAACCTGGGAACATGTGATTGTTAGTTTTTACAGTTAACCAAAACATAGACGGCATGGCATTTTTTCTTAATCTGTCAAGATGTTTTTTTTGGATGCAGGCCTCCTCTGGCAGACCCGGGGTGTACAAGTTATGAAGGCATGTACGGACAGTACTTAGCCAAACCAATGGGGGTTTGGACCAGAAAGTGCTCAAGCCCCAAAACCAGGGTCCTCTCTCTCTTCTCTCTCCTCTCTGCCTGTCATTGTACATTTGGCTGTGGATAGGAAACCTGAGAGGGTAGATTTGGTTTGACTACTCTAACACAGGTGTCTCAGATTACTGGATGCTAACCTACTCTTGTGGTTTACTCAAACCCAAAGGATACACTTTCATCTGTGTCTGTGTGGATTACTTACTCACCAGCTCTGGTAATGTACTGTACTACAACTATGGTACTGTTCCATACCCTCTTCAACAGAAATGACTTGCATTCCCATCACAATAATGTGTATAGAATGTTCCATCATTTGTACAAGAGTGAACTGAAAATGTTAAACACTCACCTGAACAATAGTGTCAGTGCAAGGAACAGATCCATAATCCATAGGTATCCACTGGTATATATTGCTAGAATTGAAATGGTCTGTAGCACTGCAAGCTGCCTCAGAACAGTAAAGCAGCTAATCAACCAGGAGAGGCAGCTGACTTTCCGGTATAATACCCCACTGTTACCCCTGTAGGGTTCCACTAATAGCAGTCTGAGACAATCTGGCTGGATACAGTATGTCAGCATGACTGTAGGGAGAATTATTCAACTATGTAAATCAAATTGATCACATTTGTGAATACGTTGCTCAGGTATCAACATGGTCGCGTTTGAATGTCAAAATCGTACATTGTGGTTATATGATACCTATACTGAATTTATGAGTTATATCACCTATGCTGAAAATATGAGTTATATCACCTATGTTGAAAATATGAGTTGTATCCCCTATGCTGAAAATATGAGTTATATCACCTATGCTGAAAATATGAGTTATATCCCCATGCTGAGTTATATCACCTATATTGAAAATATGAGTTATATCACCTATGCTGAAAATATGAGTTATATCCCCATGCTGAGTTATATCACCTATATTGAAAATATGAGTTATATCACCTATACTGAAAATACGAGTTATATCACCTATGCTGAAAATATGAGTTATATAGCCTATGCTGAAAATATGAGTTATATCCCCTATACTGAAAATATGAGTTATATCACCTATGCTGAAAATATGAGTTATATCCCCATGCTGAGTTATATCATCTATATTGAAAATATGAGTTATATCACCTATGCTGAAAATATGAGTTATATCCCCATGCTGAGTTAGATCACCTATATTGAAAATATGAGTTATATCACCTATACTGAAAATACGAGTTATATCACCTATATTGAAAATATGAGTTATATCACCTATACTGAAAATATGAGTTATATCACCTATACTAAAAATATGAGTTATATCACCTATACTGAAAATATGAGTTATATCCCCTATACTGAAAAAATGAGTTATATCACCTATGCTGAAAATATGAGTTATATCACCTATGTTGAAAATATGAGTTATATTCCCTATGCTGAAAATATGAGTTATATCACCTATGCTGAAAATATGAGTTATATGACCTATACTGAAAATATGAGTTATATCACCTATGCTGAAAATATGAGTTATATCACCTATACTGAAAATATGAGTTATATCACCTATGCTGAAAATATGAGTTATACGACCTATACTGAAAATTTGAGTTATATCACCTATACTGAAAATATGAGTTATATCACCTATACTAAAAATATGAGTTATATCACCTATGCTGAAAATATGAGTTATATCACCTATGCTGAAAATATGAGTTATATCCCCTATGCTGAAAATATGAGTTTTATCACCTATACTGAAAATATGAGTTATATCACCTATACTGAAAATATGAGTTATGTCACCTATGTTGAAAATATGAGTTATATCACCTATGCTGAAAATATGAGTTATATCCCCTATGCTGAAAATATGAGTTATACGACCTATACTGAAAATTTGAGTTATTTCACCTATACTGAAAATATGAGTTATATCACCTATACTAAAAATATGAGTTATATCACCTATGCTGAAAATATGAGTTATATCACCTATGCTGAAAATATGAGTTATATCCCCTATGCTGAAAATATGAGTTATATCACCTATACTGAAAATATGAGTTATATCACCTATACTAAAAATATGAGTTATATCACCTATGCTGAAAATATGAGTTATATCACCTATGCTGAAAATATGAGTTATATCCCCTATGCTGAAAATATGAGTTATATCACCTATACTGAAAATATGAGTTATATCACCTATGCTGAAAATATGAGTTATATCACCTATGCTGAAAATATGAGTTATATGACCTATACTGAAAATATGAGTTATATCCCCTATGCTGAAAATACGAGTTATATCACCTATGCTGAAAATATGAGTTATATCACCTATACTGAAAATATGAGTTATATCACCTATGCTGAAAATATGAGTTATATCACCTATGCTGAAAATATGAGTTATAGCACCTATGCTGAAAATATGAGTTATATCCCCTATGCTGAAAATATGAGTTATATCACCTATGCTGAAAATATGAGTTATATGACCTATACTGAAAATATGAGTTATATCACCTATATTGAAAATATGAGTTATATCACCTATGCTGAAAATATGAGTTATATCACCTATATTGAAAATATGAGTTATATCACCTATGCTGAAAATATGAGTTATATCCCCTATGCTGAAAATATGAGTTATATGACCTATACTGAAAATATGAGTTATATCACCTATGCTGAAAATATGAGTTATATGACCTATACTGAAAATATGAGTTATATCACCTATATTGAAAATATGAGTTATATCACCTATGCTGAAAATATGAGATATATCCCCTATACTGAAAATATGAGTTATATCACCTATGCTGAAAATATGAGTTATATCCCCTATGCTGAAAATATGAGTTATATCACCTATACTGAAAATATGAGTTATATCACCTATATTGAAAATATGAGTTATATCACCTATACTGAAAATATGAGTTATATCCCCTATGCTGAAAATATGAGTTATATCACCTATGCTGAAAATATGAGTTATATCACCTATACTGAAAATATGAGTTATATCACCTATGCTGAAAATATGAGTTATATCACCTATACTGAAAATATGAGTTATATCACCTATACTGAAAATATGAGTTATAGCACCTATGCTGAAAATATGAGTTATATCCCCTATGCTGAAAATATGAGTTATATCACCTATGCTGAAAATATGAGTTATATCACCTATACTGAAAATATGAGTTATATCACCTATGCTGAAAATATGAGTTATATCACCTATGCTGAAAATATGAGTTATATCACCTATACTGAAAATATGAGTTATATCACCTATGCTGAAAATATGAGTTATATCACCTATGCTGAAAATATGAGTTATATCCCCTATGCTGAAAATATGAGTTATAGCACCTATGCTGAAAATATGAGTTATATCACCTATACTGAAAATATGAGTTATATCACCTATGCTGAAAATATGAGTTATATCACCTATGCTGAAAATATGAGTTATATCACCTATGCTGAAAATATGAGTTATATCACCTATGCTGAAAATATGAGTTATATCACCTATGCTGAAAATATGAGTTATATCACCTATACTGAAAATATGAGTTATATCACCTATGCTGAAAATATGAGTTATATCACCTATGCTGAAAATATGAGTTATATCACCTATGCTGAAAATATGAGTTATAGCACCTATGCTGAAAATATGAGTTATAGCACCTATGCTGAAAATATGAGTTATAGCACCTATGCTGAAAATATGAGTTATATCACCTATACTGAAAATATGAGTTATAGCACCTATGCTGAAAATATGAGTTATATCACCTATATTGAAAATATGAGTTATATCACCTATGCTGACGTACTACTTACAGTATATGTCTGCAGGTATATAGACAATCATCCTAATTCAATGATGTAATGTACAGTAAGTCTGTACTTCCTGTGCAGTGTAGCATCCCTCTCCACTCCTCCTTATAATGGCCCTGTGATTAACCGATCATTCTGACATCCCCAGCAGACACACAGTGGGACAGGCTGAAGTACAAAGCCCCTCTTATTACAGAAAAAACCCCAGAATAGCCAACGGTGTGGATATGGTAATGATTCAGTACCTGTACCTCCACGGAGACCAGACGGACGAACACACACACGCACGCACGCACGCACGCACTCACGCACGCACGCACGCACGCACGCACTCACACACACACACACACACACACACACACACACACACACACACACACACACACACACACACACACACACACACACACACACACACACACACACACACACACACACACACACACACACACACACACACATACACACACACACACACTTATCTCTCTCCCATTCCCCTTATCCAGCTGAATATGATGACTGGCTTTGGGAGTGACCTCCAGCAAAGGACAGGCCCTTGTTCTGCTCTGCTCTCAGCACCCTCCCCTTCTCCTCCTCTCTTTCTTCCTCCCACCAAATGAATTTAAAAAAGTGTGACCTTGCTGTGGGTGTGGGAGAGAGATGAGCTACATCTTGTAACCGGCTGAAGAGGCCATTTGAAACCTGGTTAGTTAGGCTTTGAAAGGGCCGCCATTGCAGAGGAGATAAGTGGAGGGGGTGTGAGGGGGATTTTATTCTGAAAATTAAAAGGCCGCATGATGGAAATATGTGGGCGATGGTGGTGAGCATATCTCACATCAGGATGCTTATCAGTGATCACACCTGTAACAAAGACAAGGAGGGGAGAGAGTCCTCCCCAAATCCATTCATGTCTGTTGGTAAACCTGGGCCTGCATTCCCCAGTCCTATATGGCTGTATGGTGATTGTAGGTCATCTATCAACTTTAGGGGTTTCTAAACAGCATTCTCTCAACAACAGGATTTGAATTCATTAATGCCATTGTTACAGATATACCCCTTCTTTCAAATAGACTCCAAACACGCACAAATGAGCAAACATGTCTGTTTCTTTCTGCAGCTCACTCCACCATTCCACTCCACTCTACTCTGCACTCTGTTAGAAGGAACCCATCCAAACAAAAGCTGGCATCTCCCGTTGGTCTGCACAAATGTTTGTCTAATGTAAAACCGCCGTATAGTAGAATCTAATTAGGGGTGTCAAGCTGCATGCAGCCGGCTGAAAAATCTCAACCAACTGTCATCAAATTGAGATCGTTTCCAATCAGTGCGGAGAGAAGAGAAGAAAAGACAGAGTTTGCACTCCAAATGGCACCCTATTCCCTTTATAGTACACTACCCACAGGCTCCTGTCAAAAGTAGTGCACTAAATAGGAAATAGGGTGCCATTTGGGACATAACCATAGTCTGCTGGAGACTGGCTGCCTGGAGACTCCACTACCAGCAGCCAGCCAGAGAGAGAGACCCGAGCTGGACCAATTAGCAGCCAAGGTGAAGCCACTCATTGTCGTCAAAGAGGCTACACTAGCCATGCATGTCAGAGCCTCATACACTCCCCTCCCCGGCTTTAAGAGTATCCTGTGTCCCGTTCCTAATTAGGGTCGGAATGCAGTGCTCTGCAGCATAGCGATGGTGGCTAGCTACCACAATAGCGCCTTCAATGACACATGAAGACAAAGTAAGTAAGGCTGCTGGGAAGAAAAGTGGAAGGGACGGTGGCTAAAGTCTGCACACACTGTGCACAGCATAGGCTCCATAGATAAGGCTTGGCTAGAGCTAGCAAGTAGGGGCTCTGCACACAGCACAGGCTCCATGGTTAAGGTTTGGCTAGAGCTAGCAAGTAGGGGCTCTGCACACAACACAGGCTCCATAGATAAGGCGTGGCTAGAGCTAGCAAGTAGGGGCTCTGCACACAGCACAGGCTCCATGGTTAAGGTTTGGCTAGAGCTAGCAAGTAGGGGCTCTGCACACAACACAGGCTCCATAGATAAGGCGTGGCTAGAGCTAGCAAGTAGGGGCTCTGCACACAGCACAGGCTCCATGGTTAAGGTTTGGCTAGAGCTAGCAAGCAGGGGCTCTGCACACAACACAGGCTCCATAGATAAGGCTTGGCTAGAGCTAGCAAGTAGGGGCTCTGCACACAACACAGGCTCCATAGATAAGGCTTGGCTAGAGCTAGCAAGTAGGGGCTCTGCACACAGCACAGGCTCCATGGTTAAGGTTTGGCTAGAGCTAGCAAGTAGGGGCTCTGCACACAGCACAGGCTCCATGGTTAAGGTTTGGCTAGAGCTAGCAAGTACGGGCTCTGCACACAGCACAGGCTCCATGGTTAAGGTTTGGCAAGAGCTAGCTAGTAGGGGCTCTGCACACAACACAGGCTCCATAGATAAGGCTTGGCTAGAGCTAGCAAGCAGGGGCTCTGCACACAGCACAGGCTCCATGGTTAAGGCTTGGCTAGAGCTAGCAAGTAGGGGCTCTGCACACAACACAGGCTCCATAGATAAGGCTTGGCTAGAGTAAGCCAGTAGGGGCTCTGCACACAGCACAGGCTTGGTTGGCCAGTACTAGCAAGCAGAGTGAGCGGACTTGATGGTTAGGTGGAACGCCTGGCGTTTGAAACCCAAAGAAAGGAAAGGTCAGCCTGACCCCAGTGTGAGGTCGGTGTCAGACTCATTAAAGACTTAGCTGGAGAGAGAGCGGGGGGGGGGGGGGGGGGGGGCTAACAGCCAGGGCCAACTGCACAGGATTAAGGTGAGGTGTGCCACCTCTGAGAGGCCACAGAAACACAGATTAGACCACAGACCTACAGCAATAGGAGGAATAGCACTTGAAAGGCAGGGGCAAACATAAGGCAAGCAGAGGAGCGAGAGAAGAGAGGGAAACAGAGCAAAGTATTTTTAGCAACTAACAGCTATCCTGGAGGAGACTTGTCGGTCGGTGAACGGTTAGATGGGGGATCTGAGGGGAAGAAAGAATAGAAGAACGCAGGCAGTGGGTTTTTTGTTCAATCTTAAAGCCAAGATTTGCCTTGCAGAAACAACAACAACAATAGCAGGGCAGGTTATCCTCTAGAAGCCACACAATGAGCTCAAGGGCTCCTCATAACATCTCATTATAGTTAATGAGTGCAGTGTGTTGACAATGTGTGTCTCTATAGCGCTACCAGTGTTTACCCTTCTCCGCTCAATGGAGAGCAGTCAGCACACCCTGAAACAAAGAGAGGTTTGTTTAGCCATGGGCTGCATCTCTTCCCCATGGTGGATCACAGGCTAGATCCATCTAATAGCCTGGAAAACCATGGGCCTGTTAGTGATATCGCTCAGTTCATCCCATTTAGCCTGCCAACATACCTACCAATGCATCCCCAAATAGGCTACAGTGCGTTACAAATGGTAGAACTATTCAAATGGATCTAAATGGTTCAAACGATTTTCAGCAATAAAATATTTGAAATTGCTATACTTTACAAAGTTCTGTTATTTGTAATAAAAACAAAATGATTCCTGTATTTACATATACCACTTCCTATCGGCAATGCTGACACCTTTGCAAGTGTTATTGTATAGCTTAGGTCTGTTTAAACAACCATTTAACCAGTCTGTCTTCATAGGCTAGGTGCAGATGAACCCAATCAGTCATAGTAGCTAACACTTCTAGAGCCCAGGCTCTTCACAGTCCACACCTGTATGTTCTGGGAAATCATGGACACAGAGACAAGTGGGAAAACATGTAACTCAATAGACAGGCTCTTTCTGATGCATCTGCCCATCATCTGGCCATCATCTGGCCATCATCTGGACATCATCTGGACATTATCTGGACATTATCTGGGTATTATCTGGACATCATCTGGATATCATCTGGACATTATCTGGACATCATCTGGACATCATCTGGACATCATCTGGACATCATCTGGCCATTATCTGGCCATCATCTGGACATTATCTGGACATCATCTGGACATTATCTGGACATCATCTGGACATCATCTGGACATCATCTGGACATCATCTGGACATTATCTGGACATCATCTGGCCATCATCTGGACATTATCTGGACATCATCTGGACATTATCTGGACATTATCTGGACATCATCTGGACATTATCTGGACATCATCTGGACATTATCTGGACATCATCTGGACATTATCTGGACATCATCTGGACATTATCTGGACATCATCTGGCCATCATCTGGCCATCATCTGGCCATCATCTGGACATCATCTGGACATTATCTGGACATTATCTGGGTATTATCTGGACATCATCTGGATATCATCTGGACATTATCTGGCCATCATCTGGATATCATCTGGACATTATCTGGACATCATCTGGACATGTTTGTTTCTTTGTTTTCACTTCATGTTTGTCTGATTAATTCTTTATGTACCTGGTTATTACTTCATAGCAATTCAAAACACATACAGTTTTTTACAATAAAATCTGCTTTTTTTGTAGTTCGACATATTTTCATCATTTACACAAGATTCATCAGAGGTTTTGACATGCCACTCAAAGCCCAACATGACTATATCCCTAACTATCATATCACCATCAGTGTAACAGCTCCATAAAACACATCACTGACAACCATAAGAGAATATAGAGAGCACCAATATTATAACTGCATGGTTCTGCAC
Organism: Salvelinus fontinalis; assembly: GCF_029448725.1. NCBI lineage: Eukaryota > Metazoa > Chordata > Actinopteri > Salmoniformes > Salmonidae > Salvelinus > Salvelinus fontinalis. Next base: position 35,097,194 of record NC_074699.1, read on the forward strand.
CATGTCCTCTCATCTCAATCAGTATGTGAGGCAGCATGGCAGCATGGAGTGGTGTAGCTAGCACAGCCTACGAGGGGTGCTGTACTAGTGATTGAGTCCTGTACTGAGAGAGACACAGAGTGAGAGAGAGAGATCTGATATCTAGTGAGGTAGGTAGGTATGGCAGCGCTGAGCCCTCTGTGCACACAGGGCATGAAATATGGAGCCGTGAAATAACATTTTATTTACAAAGGGCCCACTGGGCACAACGATGGCATGCCAAGGCTGCCTGCTGCCAATACTGAGCTACTGAGCCCTCACTTATAATTCACTTGAGTGCATTACCACATTACACAACCTGCAATCCAGATTGGGACGGGGAGGGATGGAGAGAAGGAGAGGGAAACAGCTAGTCATGCTGGGTTATTAGAAGTTGATAGTTGATGGTTGGAGACACCTGTAGGACAGAGCAGACAGGATCTACTGATAGCTACAGTAAGAGGGCTATAGCCTCAGTATGACCACGGGATATAAGGGGAGGGTTAGAGAGAGGTAATGCTGAGAACATCATACACTACCTTTGATGAAAACCATTTTGAAGGGTCAGCCATTTCAATCCTTCACCCCTCTCTCTCTCCCTCTCTCTCTCTCTCTCTTTCTCTCTCTCTCGCTTCCCCAATCTTAATCCCTCTTTCTCTCTCTTTCTCTCTCTCGCTCTCATTGTCTGCAGCAATACCAACATTGTTCCCCCGTCCGTCTGTCCATCAGGTCCGTCAGGGAGGAGCAGGACCGTATTCGGGGAGGAATGTGAGGCATGCAGACCACAACGCCCATCCATTCCTCTTAAATCAATGGTGTCTTTAGCCAGGCCCTCGCTGGATCAAAATCAATGGTGTCTTTAGCCAGGCCCTCGCTGGATCAAAATCAATGGTGTCTTTAGCCAGGCCCTCGCTGGATCAAAATCAATGGTGCCTTTAGCCAGGCCCTCGCTGGATCAAAATCAATGGTGCCTTTAGCCAGGCCCTCGCTGGATCAAAATCAATGGTGCCTTTAGCCAGGCCCTCGCTGGATCAAAATCAATGGTGCCTTTAGCCAGGCCCTCACTGGATCAAAATCAATGGTGCCTTTAGCCAGGCCCTCGCTGGATCAAAATCAATGGTGCCTTTAGCCAGGCCCTCACTGGATCAAAATCAATGGTGCCTTTAGCCAGGCCCTCACTGGATCAAAATCAATGGTGCCTTTAGCCAGGCCCTCGCTGGATCAAAATCAATGCACAGTATTTCAGCACGCATTGCAAGGGGAAAAAATATATAAATATGAACTGCATACCAAACATTCAATCATGTGGAGTGACAGCGGTGTATGGAAGAGTGAATCTCTCTCCATGGCCAGGACACGTTAGAGGGAGATTGTAATGTCAGTACATAGCACAAGTCCAGAGGTATGTGTGTACATTCCAGAGCCTCCCAAACATGATTTTTGTGCTACTGACAAGTACTACTACAATGGCCAGAATATTAGTGGTCTTGAAGTAAATAAATATCCAGTATACTGTATTTATATTCTGAATACACTGAATAGACAAGCATGGAAAAATACATGATGCTTTTCAATTCATAGTGTTTGTCTCTGTGGACTGACAGGTTGTCTGAATAATCTT
>NC_074699.1:35103832-35168832 GCF_029448725.1 Salvelinus fontinalis
CATCATCATATATTCACACTAACAAAATTGTGTGTGTTTTGCAGAGTCTTCACCTCAAGCTGTTGCTGTAACTGAGGTATAGCACTAACGGCTAAAAAAGAGAAGAAGATGGAGAGAAGGCGGGAAAGAAAATCACACATTGCTTTTGTTCTTTTTACCCTCCTCAAAAAAACAATGATTCCCAGAAGACTCCTGCATGGGTTTCTTTCTGTGCCAGTGTCTGTCTAGAAGCAAAGTGGTGGAAATATTCCTTTTGCCGTGGTCCCTCATTAGCTGTCTCCATGCTGTTCAGTAATGGGGAGTGGCACATAAATGATTCCCTTTATAGGGTTTGATGTGCCACACTGAGCGGACCAGAGCCCAGTATGGACAAGCCCTCCCCAGATGGAGAGAACAGGAGGAGAGCTGGAAGAGAGAGAGACCGTATGACATGCATGACAAGCGGTTCGCGGGCGCACGCTAATTCTAATGGGCGCTGGTGACCCTTAAAAACACATTTAATCAATGTTTCTCTAAGTGCCACTAGCAGAGGTACTGCACATCATTAGAGCTGCATATCAATAACTGCCATGCATAGGAACAACCACAAGTGCAGTTCCTTGCACGTAATAACGCTGAAGTAGCTCATCTGCTAGCTATACGTATAGCTAACGAGAATGATTTACGGTAGGGAGGGAGTACAGAGAGGAAGATCTTCTGTCGATACTGTAGCAGACAAATCAAAGTGAATAAACAATGTCATGATGGTAGCACACCTAGACAGGAAGCAGGAGTACTAACACGATGCTGACAGGAGACGATTCAAGGTCAGCCTTTCAGCCCACTAACAGCACCGTTTCAGGTGCTACACGCTAAATAAGAGTAGACGTTCGTGTATCTACCTGGCATACAGCACGTTTAGAATCATTTTTCAAAGTTAGATTTTTTTCCCCACCTCGCTCATTTTTTTGTTTTTCTTTTTGTCCCACAGAAGCTGCTTGCTGCTCCTTTTGTGTTTAACAAGATTTCTTGAAAGTGCACGTGAGGGAAAAGTGCATTTGTTAAGAAAAGGCGTTGCACTGCTACTCACAAGGCTGCCGAGCTGCCGAATGTGATTTTCAAATAGGTAGTGAAGGATGTCACAACCATATTACTTCCTCTAACATAATAGCATCGTCTACCAGGCTCAACACAAAAGAGAAGGCAGAGAAACATCACAGGATCCGGGAAGAAAAAAGCCTTCTTTTAACTTTCAAAACTCCTTAAGTTCTCTGAGCACACAGACTTCCGTGAGCCGCCAGCTTCTGTGTGCCAGCTACTTGGAAGAAGGTTGGGAGAAAAAAACAATGTAGTCATTACAGCTTACTTGAGTGTCATTTTGGCAGACCTCATTACATTGCTGCTTGACTTTAGAAGGGTAACTGAAATCCCTTCTCTGTTGGCTTCTGGCCTCGTGGCTGTTAGGTATGTTTACAAGGCACACAAATAAACCAAAGATGGCAATTTATTTCGCTGCACTCAGCACCTTGTTTTTGAATTCAACCAGCAAAATGTTTTGATTTTGCTGTAGGAATATGGTGACGGATACAGATGGAATCAATCACAGACATTTTGTGTATATTGCGGAGATGTTTTCCTCATCCTCATCTTTCTTTAGATTTCCATTACAATAACAACACCTACAACAAGAAAAGTATTGAGGTTTGGTATAGTGGGTAGGCCAGTTGAGAACAAGTTCTTTTTTACAACTGCGACCTGGCCAAGATAGAGCAAAGCATTGCGACACAAACAACAACCCAGAGTTACACATGGAATAAACAAACATACAGTCAATAATACAATAGAAAGTCTATTTTATTTAGCTTTTTTATTTTACACATATTGTGGATTTGATGCCATCATTGTCAGCCCTCGGATCGAATGGCCTGTGTGTTAAGTAGGTCACGTCTGGTGAAAGAGAGAGAAAGAGAGAGAAAGAGATAGAGAGAGAGAGAGAGAGAGAGAGAGAAAGAGAGGAGGAAATAATATATGCCATCCCTCAAATCGTTTGGGCTCGAAAGTAATTATTTTCTACAATAACAGGTAGAGCGAAACTGTAGAAGCCTGACAATATGTGAATAACACAAAATGACCAATTACTCTAAACACAGTGTAGACGACAGCTTTAATTTCCTGCAGCAGAGGACAGTACATAAACATGGCTTACGCTGGGTGCGTGTGAAAAGTGCTCAGTTATCAAAGCCATCCTCCAGTTATTTTTCTTTGATTAGCTGCCAGGGCTCAGATACCCTTGCCTGTTAAAAGTCATCTGAGGCGTTCAAAATGAAATCATGGAGAAGGTCCTGGAGATATTGGTGTAGTGGGATAGAGGGGTAAGTAGAGTAAATAGCCCATGGCTACAGTAATATAATCCTGTGTTAATCCTAACCTAATGAGACCCACCGTGAGAAAAGGGGGAAGACATTAGCAGGACATTAAAGGAGAGAGGGAGATTTTTACAAGGGGTTAATTAAAACATAATGTTCCACCTCAAATAAATATTTGTGTAACATTAACCAGGTGAACAATTTAAAATATCCATAAAAGATTTTCATAATTTCTTAATTATTTTCTGTTTTGTCATAACGTGGACCATTTATATTATTCTAAACCAGATGTGTCTGTAAAATAAAAATGCTAAATAAAATAGACTTTCTATTGTATTATTGACTGTATGTTTGTTTATTCCATGTGTAACTCTGTGTTGTTTGTGTCGCAATGCTTTGCTTTATCTTGGCCAGGTCGCAGTTGTAAAAAATAACTTGTTCTCAACTGGCCTACCTGGTTAAATAAAGGTGAAATAAATAAAAATAAAAAATACTTTTTCAAAATTAGTATATATTTAATCTGTTACTGGAAGTTGGCACATGACAAAGCAAATGTCATCGCTGAGGCTATAACACCAAGACCAACATCCCCCAAATCCCTCAAATCACACATTTTCCATGTAGTCAATGTTTATGTACAAGTGCTACATTTAGGAAGCCATTTTTAGGCCTGCTGCACCAGTGGGACCAGAGGAAGAGAGGAAAGAGTAGAGAGGAAGAGAGGAAGTGAGTGAGCGAGCCACTCTCTGTTTTATCTGGAAAGTGAAACCTGCGACCATGCAGCTCCTCTCCTCCATGCCCTGAAACAGGAAGTGATTTATGTCTCCACCCCTCAGTAAAGTCAATACAATCCAACACTGTCCCACCAGTACTCTAATAAACTCTGTGACATAATAAAGTGTTGTGGAGCACCAGCGGGACAGTCTAAAGGTTCCAAATATAACACAGCGTAGCACCCTGAGCAGCTGGACACTTCCCCCTTACCCCTCTGATCTTTAATAGGCACTAATCAGACCTGGGCCTGGTCCTGGAAAAGAGAGAGGGGAGAGAGAGAGAGGGAGAGAGAGAGCGAGAGAGAGAGAGAGAGAGAGAGAGAGAGAGAGAGAGAGAGAGAGAGAGAGAGCGAGAGAGAGAGAGAGAGAGAGAGAGAGAGAGAGAGAGAGAGAGAGAGAGAGAGAGAGAGAGAGAGAGAGAGAGAGAGAGAGAGAGAGAGAGAGAGAGAGAGAGAGAGAGAGAGTGAAAAGGGAAACATGAGGCTTTAAACCTGAGATAGTGAGTGGAGCGCGGCTTCCCATCTCTCAGGAATTCATAAATGAACCATCAGGGGGGAGAGAAGTCCAAACACACATGAAAGTTATATGGTTTATGCGCACAGTAAGAGGACTCAGAGGAGGAAAACACAGAGCTGGATTACACAGCCGCTCTGTGGGGCTGATCCCTGACTAGTAATTAAGCTTATAGCCTTACACACACAGACCCAGGACATACACACATACAGAACAGGTCCACACACACACAAGGCATACATACTTAGAGAGAAGACATACATACACACCACAATGCTCAAAGGCCAGGGTATACCGTGAACACACACACACCGTACACCCACAGCCCATTTCAGAACTGTCAGATTAGGCAGGGCCCTTAATGTGTATGTGAGAGTCAGTGGAGTCTTCTAGGCTAATGAGATTGGGCTAATTGGTATCGTTACTGTAATCTCCTGGGGCAGAGGACAACACGCTTAAACATATACCCACTGATCACACTTAAAACCTGCCAGCACAGCTAAAGGTCATTAGTGGCTGCTCTCGGCTCTACAACACCATGTACTGGGGAGGGCAGAGCAAAACACTGCTCAACACCACTCAAGTTCATAAGGCTAAAAACATTCATTAGCTAATTCCTTCTGTAGAAACATTTTGCCGGAAGAAAACATGCGTTAATGCTATAAATTACAAGAGTAAAAGTAAAACAAGCAGAAAGAACACTTTGAAACACAAACCATGGACCCACACTGATATGAAACGCGTGTCCTGGTCTAATTAAAGCATGTGTATTTGGGAGATACTCATTTGCATTTAGACCTCAAATTAGTGTAGACCCGTCACTTCTAAAAAGTTGATTTGGATGGAGTCAGAGGCTCGAGGCCATGGTGTGGTCATATTAACACAATTAATACAGAATACTTCTGGGTACATGCATTCAATATGCAAGATGCGAGAGCAAGTTACATCTGGGATGTAAGGGCATTGTACAAAATGAATAGCATGGCATTTCCACCTTTAGTTTGGTGTCAAAGGCAGCGGCTAAAAATCCCTAATTGTTAAAGGCCAAATAGCTCAAGTCTAACAAACGTTCTGGAGTCTCAAGACTCTCAAGACAACTTTCAGTTGAACAATGAGAGCATTCAGGCATCTGCTACTCTGTGATGTTGTCTGGGACGAAGTGAACTGCAGAAGCTTGAGGCAGTTCATGGTTGGATTGCCACACGTTGAGGCCTATGGTAAATATTTGTCCTGTGTAATCTGAGGCACACAGAATGATGGAAAACATTTGTATAATTTTAAGTTATGTGTGAGTAATTAGGCAGGTTACTCATGATATGATTGTAAGCAAAGACGTGTGAGAATATGACATCTGGGGGTCGTTGTCGGTCTCGGTCAGCCCCCTACAGTATCTGCATATCCTCACATTTTCACCAAAATAAAAACACCAATGACACTTGATTTATGTCAAAGTTGAAATTACAGGAACGCATCTCCAGTTAGGATGCTGCTCGAAATGTTTTACATCATTTATTGTTAAGGTATACCACAGCTGAAGCTACACGTTTTACTGGCATGTAATACAGCTAGTAAATATAGCTGATAACTAATACAGTAAATATATAACAACCTCTTCAACATACGTTGAAAACAACACCGTATCACTCTCTCTTTTGGCCTCAGAGTGAAATAGCATCATGTTAACCCCATTACAATAACAACAGTGGCTAACATTAGCCAACGTTAGCATTAGGTTAGGTCTCAATGGTAGAGGCTGCAAGCCAGGACATGTCCGTCCACAACTAGAGACAGGTGTGCCCATAAGCCTGGCCTCAGGATACTGAGAGAGCTGAACCGTGCGTCATGGCCACATAGTCTTACATAGTCTTAAAATCTTATTCTGGGATATTTCAGTACACTCATACACAGCTAACACTAATAGGTTACTCAGCTCTGAAGTTCAGAGAGGTCAGTATAACAGGATTTGGAGTCTGAAATAGTTGCTTTGACTTTAACTTAAATCATTATCATCATTGTCATCATGGCCATTCTCCATGTCAATATACTTCAAGAGAGAATATTTCATGTAGAGTGGTTTTCCTCTAAAAATAACAGACTCGGAGTGTACAATGGTTTTGCATTTGACAAAGCTTTGTGAAGCTAAAATATGGAAGGGAAGTTTGCCTTAGCACGGAGGGGAATCTAAGCCCAACCACCTGCTCCCCAGATCCAGGGGATTTATTGAATATTCGAATAAAATCAAAAAAGGGAAAAGAAATCAAAGTATTTCCTGCCTGCCTGTGGCACAGCTTCTGAAGACTAGGACTATTTTTAAGTTTTAACCTAAAGCAGCGATCGGCCCGTCTGGCCATTCCACTAAACCGCACCATTGTGAACCCAGATGTCGCCATGACAATAAAAGATCAGACTTCTAAAGGGTTTCCTGACTTATGACATCATCACTAAACCCGTCAGACAGGTGACAATGATTAAACCCAGTCAGGATACTAGGATGGGATTGAACCAAGAGGTTAACCCCTATTCACACATAGGCCTACAGGTAAAACTGTTAGAACACCTTCACATCATCTCCAAATCAACAACCTTCAGTGGTCAATGTTCTCATTGCCAACAACAACTTGGCCAACAAACTCTTCAGAGTTCTAATTGTCCAGGCCCTCAAAATCATGAACTCAGAAATTACAACACCGACCAAAATGACCAAAACGTACTTAACACATTCATCCACTCAACAAATATTTTCCACAATCACCCTTTCATCTACCAACCTTTTCTGTCTGTTGTTAAATATTAGAAAGCAGAAGAGGACCTGAGATTGTTTCCCCTCTTGTCATTGTATAGCATTTCCTACGTAATGCCTATCTAATAGAGAAAGTGACTTCTTATTCATGAGGGTGGAGTTTGACCTGGAAAGTAAAGTGTTACTAACTTGACTGAGCTCTGCTTTGCTTTGATTGTCCTACACAGCATTGTAATAATTAACTCATTCGACTTTCCCAAGCGCTTTGTTTGCCTGCTTCAGAAAACATTTACAAAAGGATTCTGGAGTGAGATGCCATGTTTATCTTGCAATGAAAACGGAGCTGTAATGCGAGGTAGAGACAGGGACACAGGTGGGTGGGTAGGATGGGACTACAAGCAGGGAGACAGGTGGGTGGGTAGGATGGAACTACAGGCAGGGAGACAGGTGGGTGGGTGGGTAGGATGGGACTACAGGCAGGGAGACAGGTGGGTGGGTAGGATGGAACTACAGGCAGGCAGGCCAGCTCTTAGTTCTATTTCTAGCCCTGTCTCCCCATCAAACAAGCCACCCTCTCATGGACAGCATGCTCTGTTCTTCCTCCAGGGAACGAACAGCCCAAAATAAAGATAGACGGAGGCAGGGCCATCATGGATGCCAGTGTATGGCATGGCAGACCTGTGGTGACCAGAATAGACTGCATACTCACACATAGTCCCCGCTCTGATCTTACACCAGTGGGGATGTTCAACTCCTCATAAAAAGAGTTAGCGAGGCTACCGCTTCAAAACAGATTACACTGACCTGTACTAGACTACTGTTTTATGACTGGTTTACCTTATCATACAAGAAAGAGAACCATAACATCAATCAGTGTTCCAATTCATAGAAAAATACTGTGAAGTTTAGAATGGCCAATCCTCTCATCCAGATTTATATGTTGATTTACTGCCCTGCTGATCTTTCCTGGGTCTCTGTGTAATAATACTATACGACTGGTGCTTTAACCTCTCACACCCTGTCATACGTCTCAGGTCATGTTAGACAGTAAAGGCAAGGCCTCTACAGCTCCTCACATAGCTCTATCCCCGTCGGTGTCCATTTGTTTTCACTGACATGTCAATCCTCATCTGCTGGAAGCAGCTCACTAAAGATCAAGCTGTCCTGGAGGATGACATGAGGCCTAAGAGAGAGAGAGAAGAGAGTGAGGAGAAAGGGAGGGGAAAATGAAACCAATTGTAAAGCAGTCTAGTTAGCGTCTAGTGTCAGCGAGGTACACAGGCCTCACCGTATATCATTCCTAGGTCTGGCAGCTAACCCTGCGCGGCACAGGCCCCCGACGGTCCCCTCGCCCCCCTCACCCCGTCTCCTTGTCTCCCTTTCCACTCGCCTCTCACCCTCCTAAACCCCTCTTCCCTCACCTCACTCCTTTCTCCCCCCTAACCTAACCCCTTCTCCCTTCGCCTCCCACACTCTCACCCCTCACCTCTCACCCTCTCCCCTCTCCTCAGTGTCAGTGTATTTTATGGCTTTTGAAAGGAAACTAAAGACCACTGATGATTCAGATGAATTACAGCCAGGGGAGGGTCTCTAACGAAGGGCGTCCAAATTTACAGCTCTGCCAGCTTTCTTAACTTCATGGATGGAGATAAACCAGGCCTTAGCTCTGGAGAGAACCAGCTAAGAGCCCTGGGAGAGAGAGATAGAGAGAGAGAGAGAGAGAGAGAGAGAGAGAGAGAGAGAGAGAGAGAGAGAGAGAGAGCTTATGTGCTCAAAGAGACGTAATGAGTGAAAATGTATGAAGCAGAATGGACCTTGTTATTTTCTCCCTCTGACAAGAAAAACAGCAGTCAAATGTCAAATAATATTCATTGCTATCAACAGTCAGCAAGAGGTTATGGACACAAAAGCCCAGACCACGGCTGTAGAATTTGACCCCAACAGAAAGAACCTAGTCACAGCATGAAGCACAAATTATTTTCGAGATCAGTCAGTTTAAACGCTTGTTAAATCAGTCGAGTAAAAGAGAAAAAAACTTTGAGTTGCTGTCTGAACCTGAATGAAAAGCTCTTTGTAGTTCACTCCTGTGGGTTTGTAAAAACAAATGTACATTACATCAAGCCAATTATTTCTCCCCCAGACAAAGATCAAACTAATATTGAGTGAAAACACCTGAAAGATGATGCGGTATAGAACACTAATGAGAGAGGCTGCTCTACTGCTAATCACAATACGAGGTGATGCATCTCTACTGCTAATCACAATACGAGGTGATGCATCTCTACTGCTAATCACAATACGAGGTGATGCATCTCTACTGCTAATCACAATACGAGGTGATGCATCTCTACTGCTAATTACAATACGAGGTGATGCATCTCTACTGTTAATCACAATACAGAGTGATGCATCTCTACTGCTAATCACAATACGGGGTGATGCATCTCTACTGCTAATCACAATATGGGGTGATGCATCTCTACTGCTAATCACAATACGGGGTGATGCATCTCTACTGCTAATCACAATACGGGTTGATGCATCTCTACTGCTAATCACAATACGGGTTGATGCATCTCTACTGCTAATCACAATACGAGGTGATGCATCTCTACTGCTAATCACAATACAGAGTGATGCATCTCTACTGCTAATCACAATACGAGGTGATGCATCTCTACTGCTAATCACAATACGAGGTGATGCATCTCTACTGCTAATCACAATACGAGGTGATGCATCTCTACTGCTAATCACAATACGAGGTGATGCATCTCTTCTGCTAATCACAATACGGGGTGATGCATCTCTACTGCTAATCACAATACGGGTTGATGCATCTCTACTGCTAATCACAATACGAGGTGATGCATCTGTACTGCTAATCACAATACGAGGTGATGCATCTCTACTGCTAATCACAATACGAGGTGATGCATCTTTACTGCTAATCACAATACGAGGTGATGCATCTTTACTGCTAATCACAATACGAGGTGATGCATCTCTACTGCTAATCACAATACAGAGTGATGCATCTCTGCTGCTAATCACAATACGGGTTGATGCATCTTTACTGCTAATCACAATACGAGGTGATGCATCTCTACTGCTAATCACAATACGAGGTGATGCATCTCTACTGCTAATCACAATACGAGGTGATGCATCTCTACTGCTAATCACAATACGGGTTGATGCATCTCTACTGCTAATCACAATACGAGGTGATGCATCTCTACTGCTAATCACAATACGAGGTGATGCATCTCTACTGCTAATCACAATACGAGGTGATGCATCTCTACTGCTAATCACAATACGAGGTGATGCATCTCTACTGCTAATCACAATACGAGGTGATGCATCTCTACTGCTAATCACAATACGAGGTGATGGGGGAGAAAAATCCATGAAAACTACCGTGAAAGCTGTCTGTATGCATGAAAACTACCGTGAAAGCTGTCTGTATAAGTGTCTCCTCATTTCCAGTATGGGTTGAGAATGTATAACCTCCGCCTTCAGACTCCTATAAGCACTGTGAATTGTATATCAGCCTCTAAAGCTGGCCCTTAATCCTATTTGCATTCATATTACTATGGCTGGATCCTAGGAGTCTTTATCCTGAGATTTCCCTATTTGTATGCTAGCTCTGTGAGTGACGGAACTTTATGCATGATGCCAGAATCTGGATGTCGCTCCCATCTCTCGACCCAATTTCCCTCTGACAACCTGCCATTCACCAGGTGAGTGGCACTGGAAGAACCTTATTTGAGAGCGGTACAAATAAGTAAACATAAAAGGCTCTCTGGTGGGTAATGGACTCCATCATACACACGCATACAGTATATATACACACGCACACACACACACACCACCACACACACAGTGTGTGAATTAAATACTGCTAGTGGTTCCCCAGTGGAGAGAGAGGCAGCCACAGGCTTAGCTCCAGTTGGACTGATTTGTGAATCTCTGTTAAACAGCTCTGTGCCTCTGTGCTGCCGTTCACTCTGCCGTTCGGCTGGGGCTGCCTGGCGCAGGGGAGAGGTGCTCTCGCCCATTTGCACATTAATAAACCTCCAGAACGTTTATTAAACGCTGGGAGAATAGACAGCATTTACATTTAGAGCTCCGGAGGACATCAGTGTTTGGTGGTATCCCAAATGGCACCCTATTCCATATGTAGTGCACTACTTTAGACCAGAGCCATATGGACCCAGGTCAAAGTAGGGCACTACATAGTAAATAGAGTGCCATTTGGGACACATCCTTTGGCTAGGCGGCCAGGCTAGGGCCACATCACAGCCTGGGCCTCTGTCTGTCTATGTCTGTCCTGCAAAATCCCTCCACTACACAACGGGCATGGTAATGCCATTCCCACTTCAATTACTACTTCTGCCAATATCTACTGGTGATGATAGAGAGGAACATATTATTAACCATGTTATCATTACCACTACAGCCAATGAGACACATAACCACTACAGCCAATGAGACACATAACCACTACAGCCAATGAGACACAATACCACTACAGCCAATAAGACACATAACCACTACAGCCAATAAGACACATAACCACTACAGCCAATAAGACACATAACCACTACAGCCAATAAGACACATAACCACTACAGCCAATGAGACACATAACCACTACAGCCAATGAGACACATAACCACGACAGCCAATAAGACACATAACCACTACAGCCAATAAGACACATAACCACTACAGCCAATAAGACACATAACCACTACAGCCAGTAAGACACATAACCACTACAGCCAATAAGACACATAACCACTACAGCCAATGAGACACATAACCACTACAGCCAATGAGACACATAACCACTACAACCAAAGACATATTAAGTCATATTTCATTTCTCTGATTGTTGTGATGATGATGGTGATAATGACTATTATGAATGGAAGAAAATACGGAAATGTGTTTATATTATAAATATAATAATATTAATTATATGATAATAATATAAATATAATAATAAAAATAATATGATAATAATATAAATATAATAATAATAATATGATCATAATATAAATATAATAATAATATGATAATAATATAAATATAATAATAATAGTAATAATAATCTAATAATAATAAACTAATAATAATAGTAATAATAATATTCATATAATAATAGTAATAATAATATAAATATATTGTTATAATACAATATAATAATAATAATATAAATAGAATCACATAATAATAATAATAAATATTATTATTATTATTGTTATGCAGTTTTTTTGCTGTTGCTCACATTAAAACCCTGATGTATACTGTAGGCCTGTGTAATACATATTGCTTGTGATGATCAATATTAATGGCAGGCTAAGAAGGTAATCACACCCTCCCTCATAATGTATCACCTTATCAATTCATGACACAAAATGGCTAAACTGTCAAAGAAATCTGAAGTCACACTTAAATAAACCTAATACCCACTATTAGATGGCTCGACATAACAGGAAGGGTGCCAATAATTGTATATAAAGATATGGAAAAGCCGTAGTCCAAACATGAATATTTCATGAATTCCAACACAAAGAGCATGTTAAAAGGATCAAAGAGAGAAAAGGGAGAGAAGTCAATGTGAACATCCAAACAATATGCAAGAATCTAGACAGTATAGGTCACATGCAAAGAGACTGGGGTCACGCTGAAATTGTCCATCAGTCAGACAAGCAGAACTGATTTGGATGCTAAATAATGGTTTAGATATTCAGAAGTTCTATATATATGCGAAAGGCTTCAGTGAACACTGGATCTGGTCCATCAGAGGAGTGCTCTGCCACCACGCTCCCTCATGCAACCCAACGCTATGCCTCTGAGCCCAGGCCGTACACACGCACACACAAAGATACACACACACACACACACACACACACACACACACACACACACACACACACACACACACACACACACACACACACACACACACACACACACACACACACACACACACACACACACACACACACACACACACACACACACACACACACACACAGATACACATGCACACACACACACACACACACACACACAGATACACATACGCACACATACACTGAAACACACACAAACTAAAAAACACACACATAGGCACGCATGCACACACTAACGCACACACACATACAGACACACACACACAGAGCAGGGTGTGGCAGGTCACAGAGTGGAAAGGGCACGCTTTGAGACCAGGGTGAGTGTCTGAGTCAGCGTAAATAAAACAAAGGGAAACAGAACTAGTAGAAAGAGATCATGTACAATGTGATAGTGTATCCCTGTGTTTCCACAGTGCATTATTACCGGAATACTATACTATGAGTGTCGATGTGTTTTCATGCTTTATGCTAATAGATATCAAGAGAATTAAGAAAAGCACAAGCATTGTATCCACAATATGTCCCTATCCTTTGTTGCCTGTACACTTCAACAGAATATAATCAATGCTACATTTATACAAGACAGCGTCTTAAAAACAGACCATGGCATCAATATGGCATTGTGATCTTCCACTCATTCAAAAGGCATTTTATGTTGTGTGATTGTCATATGCCATTCGCTTTGAAAAGCGTTTCATATTTCATCTCATCAACAGAATGTCAAACACCAGTTGTTGAAGGAGCCAAATCCATCTGATGATTTCCTACCCAGCTCAAATGGAAATGGTATATATGAGAAGATAGGGTCATTAACATAATAAAGGAAGTCGACTTACAAATACCCCACAACATCTGCTGTTTGGGTTTGGGGAGTAATGGATAACATTTTCTTTGAATTCAATTGATGGATCTGATGCAGCTCAGACAATCAGTAACAACATAATGTCTCAGGAGAGGCCAATAACTGGAACAACACAGGGTTTAATCCTACTACCCACTGCAGTGGTGATGAGAGTAAAGAATTTGCATGGCCATAGATCTAACACAAAATGTCTAAATACTCATTTGTTCAAGCCTGAAAGCCTTGTTCTCAGTCTTTAGTCCAATACCTTAGTAGGCAAAAGGAGGTCAGGATACAACTACTACTACTACTACTACTAGTAGTACTGCTACTACTACTACTACAACTGGTACTACTACTACAACAACAACAACTACTACTACTATTACTACTACTACTACTGGTACTACTACTACTACTACTGGTACTACTACTACTACTAATACTACTACTACTGGTACCACTTCTACAACAACAATAACTACTACTACTACTATTACTACTACTCCAACAACAACTGCTACTAATACTACTACTACTGCTGCTACTACTACAACCACCACCACTGCTACTACTACTACAACCACCACCACTGCTACTACTACTACTAATACTACTACTACTACTACTACTACTGCATCTAATACTACAACAACTACTACTACTGCTACTAATACTAGTACTACTATTACTACAACAACTACTACTACCGCTACTAATACTACAACAACCACTACTAATAATAATATTACTACTATTACAACTATTATTACTACTATAACTAATATTATTACTAATATTACTACTATTACTACTGCTACTACTACTACTACTGGTACTACTTCTACCAGTACTACTATTACTACAACAACTACTACTACTACCAGTACTACTACTACAACAACTACTACTACCACTACTGCTGCTACTATTACTAATACTACTATTGCCGCTGCCATTACTACTACTGCTGCTGCTGCTGCTGCTGCTGCTACTACTACTACTACTACTACTACTACTACTAATAGGTGAAGATTAGCAGATGACCAACATCCCCCACACAGGCCTGACCATAGCAGATTAACAGCAGCTGTTGTATCAGAAATGGTACGGGGATCGCCTAACCCAGACATGTAGTAGAACACATGTTACTTCTCAGGGAATATAATATCTACTTCATTTTGACGTCACAGATAGAAGCAGTCTTATGACTATAAACATAAGGAGATGAATCAAAGTGAATAACCAGAAACTATAAAACATAGAGATGATCTATCTGTCGGACCAACGCTCCCTAAAACACTGAGGCTTCATCCCAAATGGCACCCTATTCCCTGAAGGGCTCTGGTAAAAAGTAGCACACTATGTAGGGAATAACCCACTGGGCACAGACTGGTTAAATCAACATTGTTTCCACATTAATTCAATAAAATGAACGTTGAACCAACATGGAATAGACGTTGAATTGACGTCTGTGCCCAGTAGGAGGGTGCCATTTGGGAGGCAGCTTGAGACTTGATTCTGATGGACATGATCTGACCCCAAAGACAAACGTTTAATAATAAATACAGGATGTCTGAATTGAAAAAACACCACTCTACATTTTTTATGTAAATCTCTTTCTGCATGTCATTAAAAATGAATGAGACCAAGGCTCACCTCTGAGGTCCCGGTGTCCTTTGATTGGTCTCTTTGACCAGGGGACAAAGAGAGACCTGCTGGAAGAAGGGTAGGGTGGGAGTAGGGTGCCCATTGAGTGATGGAAGGGTAAGGGGGGGGGGGGGGTTGACAGACCGAGGCCCTCCACTGACCGGCCGAACGGCGTACGATCCCAATGCCACGAGAATCCTGGGCTGGAGGGAGAGAGAGAGGGAAAGAGAAAGAGATACGAAAGAGAGATGCCGAGAAATAGAGAGAGAGAGAGCTTATGGGATGGCCCCAGCCAGTGTTTAACTGTGTGATTTACTCCACACCGTATTGCCTCCAATGGGAGGAATATTGCTGACGGGAGAAGATAAAATGAGATTGGTGCGAGTGGGGCGAGCAGGGCCAGGGCAGGAATTAGGGCCCTGTCCGAGCGGCCTGAATGGGGTTGGGGGAAATGTGGAGGCTATTGCATTAACCTGACGGGGCCTCCTTTAATAGGGTCTGGTTCTTAAACTGATATATCAATTTCCCTCCATGTGGAGGACTTCAAAGCATAGAGCTCATTCCTGCTGCTGGTGTCTGCCCTCCATCAATCTCTGATGGGCTATGGGCATCATCACCTCCGAGCCAGACACAGTCCAGGCTAGAGACAGCCAGTAAGGTGCTCTGTTCACCTATATGGTCAATCACTGGTTCTGTCCAGTGACATTCAATCAGGTTGGTGGTTCATATGGTCGTCTTGAACTATACACCCAATCAGAATGCATAAACAGAGCCAATAGGAGTTGAAATGTAGGTCAAACTCAGTCAACCCAATCTGAGATAATATGATGAATAAAATAATACAGGTAACTGACAAAATAATCGAAACACTTGAGTAAATGAGGGATACAAAGTATATTGAAAGCAAGTGCTTCCACACAGGTGTGGTTCCTTAGTCAATTAAGCCGTTAACATTGCATCTTGCTTTGGGTCATGTACTGTATAAAAATTCCCAGTTATGAAATGATATGGGAGATTCTGGAGTGGCGCCAGAGACAGCATTTTCCACCACCATCAACAAAACACCAAATTATGGAATTTCTCATGAAAGAATCGTGTTGCATCCCTCCAATAGAGTTCCAGACACTTGTAGAATCTATGCCAATGCGCACTGAAGATATTCTGGTGGCTTGTGGTGGCCCAACGCCCTATTAAGACACTTTATGTTGGGGTATCCTTTATTCTGGCAGTTTCATGTATGTCAGTCTTGTTCAGTGGCCAGGATGATGAAGTTATTGAAGACAGACACTCCCAGTCTGCCAGCAACCATGTCAAAAAGTTCACAATAAAGTATAAATTACAGCAAAATCCATTACACTTTAATTCTGCAGTCATTGCAGGTGACAGACAGAAACATAAAGATCCAGTCCTGCATGGCAAAGCACCTTCAAGTTCATTGCTACTGTTGTATAGTGAAATTCTAACAACAGAGGTAGACAGACACAAGCCCTGAGACTGCTCTGTTTGGTCTACCATCTCTGTTCTGTGAAATCATATCAAAACAGCTCATTCTCCCAGCACAAGCCCTCCAGGGCTCTGATGTCACTTCCAGTGGAACACCGCTGAAGACTGACACATGCTTCACATAGGTGCAAAAAAAACAGCCTTTTGTTTTAGCCGACATTTCCCACTTTTACGCTAACTTGTTTTGTCAAAACAATTCCCGCAGAAATTTAACGACACATAGTCAGTCAAAACTATTGCCTAGATCTGCCACAACAAAACTAATTCAGTTGTAAAGGCTGACTCTGTGTAGTCCTGTCTCTCAAGTATGTTTTCTGTTGTAACATAGAATGTGTTTCAGGAAGTTGGTGCACTGCGCTCAGCCATAGGAGAGGGGTAGGACATGTACCAGACTATGCTCTTTTTCCCCCCAGTTCCACCTTTGATATAGCTCTGACAAAGATCATACATAAACTTCCATCAGCGTCATCCAGATATTTCATCATAACCAAACAATGTATGGATTTACTAAATACTGGTATATAATTCAAGCAGTGTTGATAGGGATGTAGTGTGGCGAATAAATGTTCATTCTGCATGAGCTTTTTACTCACTGAGTTTTGAAGCCCCTTAACAAACCTTCACAAAGAAACATGACACAGACCAGACATCTGTTAGGCATTAGGAGTCTGAGAACACACTTAAACGGGAAAGACTTACATTTGAAGAATCCGAATTAGGTGAGATTATTAGGAGTGGAGTGGTGGAATAAGGAAAGTCCATATTGTTAGAGAGAGAGAGAGAGAGAGAGAGAGAGAGAGAGAGAGAGAGAGAGAGAGAGAGAGAGAGAGAGAGAGAGAGAGCGAGAGAGAGAGAGAGCTTCTTTCAGCCTCTCTAGCTAGTTATCAGAGCTATCATTTAGACAGAGAACAAAGACTTGGTAAATACTTAAGGAAGAAAAGGAGAGGGGTCTAACATGTGAGTTGAGGAGTGAAGCGAGCGTGAGGAGTGGGGCGGTGCGTGCTAAAGGAGCTGGCTGGTGTGGGGTACAGTTTGGTGCTGCGGAGCAGACAAGATCTATGAATACAGATCAGCGGAGATGTGAGGGAATTTTACAGCAGGTATTGTCTGTCACTCACCCTGTCTGGCTGTGTGATCAACACCTCCTCGACGGCTGTTTCATCTTCTAACTCCCTCTCACACACATACACACTCACAAACATGCACACACCACACACACACACACTGAGACACACACACACTGAGACACTGAGACACACACATACCCTCCCCAAACTCCAGCAGGGGAGAACTGGTGCTGGGGCGTGCCCTTGTGACAGGTGTTCAGATCAGAACTCCAAAAATCAAAGGGACATTATTCCTATTATATGTTATGATATACTGCTTACTGTCTGGCTTTGCATTCATAGCTTTCCACAGACATATGGATATGGGTTAGTGAATATACAGTGACATCCACAAAATTCAAGTATAGAAAATGATAAATATCTCTAAAGTGTCTAGTGAAAATACCTGAAGTTCTGTAAGTTTCATCTAGAGTATAAATTATGGTTTATCTTTTTACTTACATTGTGTTCTTGTAGTCCCGACGGGGAGAACAACTTTGCTAGCCACGAGTGGGGATAGCCTGAAGCCCTCTCACTCTCTGTGAATTCTGCCTGCAGTGAACAAAACACAGAAACATTTTACTGGAAAACAAAACTTACAACCTTGTGTAATAAACAATCCTTGAATATGTTCACTCAGTTCAGTAACATATAAAATATAATGTAGAGCTAAACACTAAAATGCTACACAGCTAACATCTAACTACTTCCAGTGCTTAGATACTACCCATATAACGAGTGTACTGTGTAGACAACTGGCCTAATCAACTTTACAGTAACACACACTGAACAAAAGAGGTCTTTTGGTATCCGGTCCCGACACAACCAATCTGCCTGAACAAGTGTTTGCGTTTGCATGGGAGTGTCGGTAATGATTTCTAGCGTCCGTCAGGACAGAGAGCTAACCACACATCAACCTGACCAACTGTTCAATGGCAAGGCTCCACAAATGGGAGAGCAGAGCAGGCCCAGTTCTCAATCAGCTAAGTGCAGCAGACATCTGTTGTGCGGTGGATGGAGTGTGTCGTTAATTCTGTAAATAAGGGACTCCCGAGTGGCACAGCGGTCTGAGGCACTGCATCTCAGTGCTAGAGGCATCACTACAGATCCAGGATTGAACCCAGGCTGTGACTGAACCGGCCACGACCGGGAGACCAATGAGGCGGCACACAATTGTCCCAGTGTCGTCCGGGTTAGCGAAGGGTTTGGAAGGGTGAGATGTCCTTGTCCCATCGTGCTCTAGAGACTCCCTGTGGCAGCAGGGCGCATGCACACTGACTTTAGTCGCCAGCTGTGCGGTGGTTTATCCAACACATTGGTGTGGCTGTCTTCCGGGTTAAACGAGCAGTGTGGTTTGGAGGGGTCGTGTTTCGGGGGACACATGGCTCACGACCATCACCTCTTCTGAGTCAGTACGGGAGTTGCAGTGATGGGACAAGACTGTAACTATCAATTGGGTAGAAAAGGGGGGAAAAGTATACACAGTTGAAGTCAGAAGTTTACATACACCTTAGCCAAATACATTTAAACTCCGTTTTTCACAATTCCTGACATTTAAAAATTCCCTGTTTTAGGTCAGTTAGGATCACCACTTTATTTTAAGAAAGTCGAATGTCAGAACGATAGTAGAGAGAATGATTTATTTCAGCTTTTATTTCTTTCATCACATTCCCAGTGGGTCAGAAGTTTACATAAATTCAATTACTATTTGGTAGCACTGCTTTTAAATTGTTTAACTTGGGTCAAACGTTTCGGGTATCCTTTCACAAGCTTCCCACAATAAATTGGGTGAATTTTGGCCCATTCCTCCTGACAGAGCTGGTGTAACTGAGTCAGGTTGGATGCCTCCTTGCTCGCACACGCTTTTTCAGTTCTGCCCACAAATTTTCTATACGATTGAGGTCAGGGCTCTGTGATGGCCACTTCAATACCTTGACTTTTTTGTCTTAAAGCCATTTTGCCACAACTTTGGAAGTATGCTTGGGGTCATTGTCCATTTGGAAGACCCATTTTCGACCAAGCTTTAACTTCGTGACTGATGTCTTGAGATGTTGCTTCAATATATCCACATCATTTTCCCTCCACATGATGCTATCTATTTTGTGAAGTGCACCAGTCCCTCCTGCAGCAAAGCACCCCACAACATGATGCTGCCACCGCCGTGCTTCACGGTTGGGATGGTGTTCTTTGGCTTGCAAGCCTACCCATTTTTCCTCCAAACATAACGATGGTCATTATGGCCAAACAGTTCTAGTTTTGTTTCATCAGACCAGACGACATTTTTCCAAAAAGTTGTCTTCGTCTCCATGTGCAGTTGCAAACCGCAGTCTGGCTTATTTATGGCGGTTTTGGAGTAGTGGCTTCTTCCTTGTAGAGCAACCTTTCAGTTTTGTAGTTTTGTACCTGTTTAATCCAGCATCTTCACAAGGTCCTTTGCTGTTGTTCTGGGATTGATTTGCACTTTTCGCACCAAAGTACGTTCAACTCTAGGAGACAGAACACGTCTCTTTCCTGAGCGGTATGACGGCTGCATGGTCCCATGATGTTTATACTTGCGTACCATTGGTTGGACAGATGAACGTGGTACCTTCAGGCGTTTGGAAATTGCTCCCAAGGATGAACCAGACTTGTGGAGGTCTACAATTTTTTTCTGAGTTCTTTGCTGATTTCTTTTGATTTTCCCATGAAGTCAAGCAAAGAGGCAGTGTGTTTGATGGTACACCTCCAATTGACTCAAATGATGTTAATTAGCCTATCCGAAGCTTCTAAAGCCATGACATAATTTTCTGAAATTTTCCAAGCTGTTTAAAAGCACAGTCACCTTAGTATATGTAAACTTCTGACCTTCTGGAATTGTGATACAGTGAGTTATAAGTGAAATAATCTGTCTGTAAACAATTGTTGGAAAAATGACTTGTGTCATGCACAAAGTAGATGTCCTAACCGACTTGCCAAAACTGTAGTTTGTTAACAAAGAATTTGTGGAGTGGATGAAAAATTAGTTTTAATGACTCCAACCTCAGTGTATTTTTACCCTCCCGACTTCAACTGTATATATATAAAGTATGTATATTTAAATCTGTAAACATACCAGGTTTTCCTCGTGTGTCTGAGAATCACCCACTCAGGCCACAATTAGGAAACAAGTGTCCCCACCCTCTTGGCATTTTTCCTATTTTGTTGCCTTACAACCTTGAATTAAAATAGATTTTTGGGGGGGTATGTATCATTTGATTTACACAACATGCCTACCACTTTGAAAATGCAAAATATTTTTTTTGTGAAACAAACATGAAATAAGACAAAAAAAAAAGAAAACTTGAGCGTGCATAACTATTCACCCCCCCCCCCCCCCCCCCCCCCCCCCCCCACCACCAGTAATAACAGCTGCAAGTCTCTTAGGGTATGTCTCTATAAGCTTGGCACATCTAGACACTGGGATGTTTGCCCATTCTTAAAGGCAAAACTGCTCCAGCTCCTTCAAGTTGGATGGGTTCCACTGGTGGACAGCAATCTTTAAGTCATACCACATATTCTCAATTGGATTGAGGTCTGGGCTTTGACTAGGCCATTCCGAGACATTTAAATGTTTCCCCTTAAACCACTCGAGTGTTGCTTTAGCAGTATGCTTAGGGTCATTGTCCTGCTGGAAGGTGATCCTCCGTCCCAGTCTCAAATCTCTGGAAGACTGAAACAGGTTTCCCTCCAGAGTTTCAATTCTAACCAGTTTCCCAGTCCCTGCAGATGAAAAACATCCCCACAGCATGATGCTGCCACCACCATGCTTCACTGTGATGATGGTGTTCTCGAGGTGATGAAAGGTGTTGGGTTTGTGCCAGCGTTTTCCTTGATGCCTAAAAAGCTAAATTTTAGTATCATCTGACCAGAGTTCCTTCTTCCACATGTTTGGGAGTCTCCCACATGCCTGTTGGCGAACACCAAACGTGTTTGGTTATTTTTTTTCTTTAAGCAATGGCTTTTTCCCGGCCACTCTTCTGTAAAGCCCAGCTCTGTGGAGTGTACAGCTTAAAGTGGTCCTATGGACAGATACTCCAATCTCCGCTGTGGAGCTTTGCAGCTCCTTCAGGGTTATCTTTGGTCTCTTCGTTTTCTCTCTGATTAATGCCCTCCTTGCCTGGTCTGTGAGCTTTGGTGGGTGGCCCTCTCTTGGCAGGTTTGTTCTGGTGCCATATTCTTTCAATTTTTTAATAATGGATTTAATGGTGCTCTGTGGGATGATCAAAGTTTCAGATATTTTTTTATAGCCCAACCATGATCTGTACTTCTCCACAACTTTGTCCCTGACCTGTTTGGAGAGCTCCTTGGTCTTCGCTTGCTTGGCGGTGCCCCTTGCTTAGCGGCGTTGCAGAATCTGGGGCTTTTCAGAACAGGTGTATACATACTGAGATCATGTGACTGATCATGTGACACTTAGATTGCACACAGGTGGACTTTATTTAACTAATTATGTGACGTCTGAAGGTAATTGGTTGCACCAGGTCTTATTTAGGGGCTTCATAGCAAAGGGGGTGAATACATATGCACCCGCCACTTTTCTGTTTATCATTTTTTAAGTTCTTTTTTTCATTTCACTTCACCAATTTGGACTATTTTGTGTATGTCTGTTACATGTAATTACAGGTTGTAATGCAACAAAATAGGAAAACACCAAGGGGGATGAATACTTTTGCAAGGCACTGTAATACAGCAGTGGCGATTCAAATCTAGACTTTTGTTGTCCCAAAATCCAAATATACTACATTACAGAACATCCATCATCACTATGAGGTATTTTATTTTATGTAAATATGCATGAACTTCTCATCAAATGTCAGTAATTGTTGATGTACATTGTTAACTTGTAACACGTTTTGTCCAAACCTCTGCTTTGTCCAAACCTCCACTTTGCTCTGCTCTTCAAAGGATCCGCCGCAGCATTCAAACTGATTGTTTAGCACTTGCATTGTCCTCTCTCAAGTTCGAACAGTCTACAACAGCGAGGCAACTTGCTTTAGTTGTTCTTTTCAAGGCTATCCATTTTCTTTTCTTTTTTTGTTTTCCACATTATTTGCTGGGCTGGAGGAGAAAGGAGAGCAGCCGTACGGTCAGTGGTTACACACAATGGGGCACTGGGTGCAGACATGGGGTGGGAGGGCACTGTTAGTGGACACTGGGATAGGGGGAAGGAGGGCACTGTTAGTGGACACTAGGATAGGGGGAAGGAGGGCACTGTTAGTGGACACTGGGATAGGGGGAAGGAGGGCAGTGTTAGTGGACACTAGGATAGGGGGAAGGAGGGCACTGTTAGTGGACACTGGGATAGGGGAAAGGAGGGCAATGTTAGTGGACACTAGGATAGGGGGAAGGAGGGCACTGTTAGTGGACACTAGGATAGGGGGAAGGAGGGCAATGTTAGTGGACACTGGCATAGGGGGAAGGAGGGCAATGTTAGTGGACACTAGGATAGGGGGAAGTAGGGCACTGTTAGTGGACACTAGGATAGGGGGAAGGAGGGCAGTGTTAGTGGACACTAGGATAGGGGGAAGGAGGGCAGTGTTAGTGGACACTAGGATAGGGGAAAGGAGGGCACTGCTAGTGGACACTGGGATAGGGGGAAGGAGGGCACTGTTAGTGGACACTAGGATAGGGGGAAGTATGGCACTGTTTGTGGACACTAGGATAGGGGGAAGGAGGGCAGTGTTAGTGGACACTAGGATAGGGGGAAGGAGGGCACAGTTAGTGCACACTAGGATAGGGGAAAGGAGGGCACTGTTAGTGGACACTAGGATAGGGGTAAGTAGGGCAGTGTTAGTGGACACTAGGATAGGGGGAAGTAGGGCACTGTTAGTGGACACTGGGATAGGGGGAAGTAGGGCACTGTTAGTGGACACTAGGATATGGGAAGGAGGGCAGTGTTAGTGGACACTAGGATAGGGGGAAGGAGGGCAGTGTTAGTGGACACTGGGATAGGGGGAAGGAGGGCACTGTTAGTGGACACTGGGATAGGGGGAAGGAGGGCAGTGTTAGTGGACACTGGGATAGGGGGAAGGAGGGCACTGTTAGTGGACACTGGGATAGGGGGAAGGAGGGCACTGTTAGTGGACACTGGGATAGGGGGAAGTAGGGCACTGTTTGTGGACACTAGGATGGGGGGAAGTAGGGCAGTGTTAGTGGACACTAGGATAGGGGAAAGGAGGGCACTGTTAGTGGACACTAGGATAGGGGGAAGGAGGGCAGTGTTAGTGGACACTGGGATAGGGGGAAGTAGGGCACTGTTTGTGGACACTAGGATGGGGGGAAGTAGGGCAGTGTTAGTGGACACTAGGATAGGGGGAAGGAGGGCACTGTTAGTGGACACTGGGATAGGGGGAAGGAGGGCAGTGTTAGTGGACACTGGGATAGGGGGAAGGAGGGCACTGTTAGTGGACACTGGGATAGGGGAAAGGAGGGCACTGTTAGTGGACACTGGCATAGGGGGAAGGAGGGCACTGTTAGTGGACACTGGGATAGGGGGAAGTAGGGCACTGTTTGTGGACACTAGGATGGGGGGAAGTAGGGCAGTGTTAGTGGACACTAGGATAGGGGAAAGGAGGGCACTGTTAGTGGACACTAGGATAGGGGAAAGGAGGGCAGTGTTAGTGGACACTAGGATATGGGGAAGGAGGGCAGTGTTAGTGGACACTGGGATAGGGGGAAGGAGTGCACTGTTAGTGGACACTAGGATAGGGGGAAGGAGGGCACTGCTAGTGGACACTGGGATAGGGGTAAGGAAGGTACTGTTAGTAGACACTGGGATAGGCGGAAGGAGGGCACTGTTAGTGGACACTAGGATAGGGGGAAGGAGGGCAATGTTAGTGGACATTGGGATAGGGGGAAGGAGGGCACTGTTAGTGGACACTGGGATAGGGGGAAGTAGGGCACAGTTTGTGGACACTAGGATAGGGGGAAGGAGGGCAGTGTTAGTGGACACTAGGATAGGGGGAAGGAGGGCACTGTTAGTGGACACTAGGATAGGGGAGAGGAGGGCACAGTTAGTGGACACTGGGATAGGGGGAAGGAGGGCAATGTTAGTGGACACTAGGATAGGGGGAAGTAGGGCACAGTTTGTGGACACTAGGATAGGGGGAAGGAGGGCAGTGTTAGTGGACACTAGGATAGGGGGAAGGAGGGCACAGTTAGTGGACACTAGGATAGGGGAAAGGAGGGCACTGTTAGTGGACACTAGGATAGGGGAGAGGAGGGCACAGTTAGTGGACACTGGGATAGGGGAAAGGAGGGCACTGTTAGTGGACACTAGGATAGGGGAGAGGAGGGCACAGTTAGTGGACACTGGGATAGGGGGAAGGAGGGCAGTGTTAGTGGACACTAGGATAGGGGGAAGGAGGGCAGTGTTAGTGGACACTAGGATAGGGGGAAGGAGGGCACTGTTAGTGGACACTAGGATAGGGGGAAGGAGGGCACTGTTAGTGGACACTAGGATAGGGGGAAGTAGGGCACTGTTAGTGGACACTGGGATAGGGGGAAGGAGGGCACTGTTAGTGGACACTAGGATAGGGGGAAGGAGGGCACTGTTAGTGGACACTAGGATAGGGGGAAGGAGGGCACTGTTAGTGGACACTAGGATAGGGGGAAGTAGGGCACTGTTAGTGGACACTAGGATAGGGGGAAGGAGGGCACTGTTAGTGGACACTAGGATAGGGGGAAGGAGGGCACTGTTAGTGGACACTGGGATAGGGGGAAGGAGGGCAGTGTTAGTGGACACTAGGATAGGGGGAAGGAGGGCACTGTTAGTGGACACTGGGATAGGGGGAAGGAGGGCAGTGTTAGTGGACACTAGGATAGGGGGAAGTAGGGCAATGTTAGTGGACACTAGGATAGGGGGAAGGAGGGCAGTGTTAGTGGACACTAGGATAGGGGGAAGTAGGGCAATGTTAGTGGACACTAGGATAGGGGGAAGGAGGGCAATGTTAGTGGACACTAGGATAGGGGGAAGGAGGGCACTGTTAGTGGAAACTGGGAAAGGGGGAAGGAGGGCAGTGTTAGTGGACACTAGGATAGGGGGAAGGAGGGCAGTGTTAGTGGACACTAGGATAGGGGGAAGGAGGGAAGTGTTAGTGGACACTGGGATAGGGGGAAGGAGGGCACTGCTAGTGGACACTGGGATAGGGGGAAGGAGGGCAATGTTAGTGGACACTAGGATAGGGGGAAGGAGGGCACAGTTAGTGGACACTAGGATAGGGGAAAGGAGGGCACTGTTAGTGGACACTGGGATAGGGGGAAGGAGGGCAGTGTTAGTGGACACTGGGATAGGGGGAAGGAGGGCAATGTTAGTGGACACTAGGATAGGGGGAAGGAGGGCAATGTTAGTGGACACTAGGATAGGGGGAAGGAGGGCACTGTTAGTGGACACTGGGATAGGGGGAAGGAGGGCACTGTTAGTGGACACTGGGATAGGGGGAAGGAGGGCACTGTTAGTGGACACTGGGATAGGGGGAAGGAGGGCAGTGTTAGTGGACACTGGGATAGGGGGAAGGAGGGCACTGTTAGTGGACACTGGGATAGGGGGAAGGAGGGCACTGTTAGTGGACACTGGGATAGGGGAAGGAGGGCAGTGTTAGTGGACACTGGGATAGGGGGAAGTAGGGCACTGTTTGTGGACACTAGGATAGGGGGAAGTAGGGCACTGTTAGTGGACACTAGGATAGGGGAAAGGAGGGCACTGTTAGTGGACACTAGGATAGGGGGAAGTAGGGCACTGTTAGTGGACACTAGGATAGGGGGAAGGAGGGCAGTGTTAGTGGACACTAGGATAGGGGGAAGGAGGGCAGTGTTAGTGGACACTAGGATAGGGGGAAGGAGGGCACTGGTAGTGGACACTAGGATAGGGGGAAGGAGGGCACTGTTAGTGGACACTAGGATAGGGGGAAGGAGGGCACTGTTTGTGGACACTGGGATAGGGGGAAGGAGGACACTGTTAGTGGACACTGGGATAGGGGGAAGGAGGACACTGTTAGTGGACACTAGGATAGGGGGAAGGAGGGCAGTGTTAGTGGACACTAGGATAGGGGGAAGTAGGGCACTGTTTGTGGACACTAGGATAGGGGAAAGGAGGGCAGTGTTAGCAGGCAATGCCCTGAACTCTGGGGCTCTGCCAGGTTCTTGTTATGAGCGGGTAGCACTGTGGCAACGCTATATGGGCCAATGACTGGTCTCAGAACAACAAATATCACCAGGGATTCTGGGAAAGACAGAGAGTTGCAGAAAGTTCCATTGGCAGTTATTGAGATCATTATGAATTGTTGCTGTACCTTTGGAACTATGGTTTCTCTCAATCTCTACCACTCTCTCTCTCACTCTCTCCCCTTCTCTCAGGCCAATGGTTTTCTCTCTCGTTTTCAGGCAGTGGGCTTTCGTTCATTTCTTGCTGTCCCAATGCAACTCAGGCTATTTGGGGAAATTAAATAACCTGAGGATTAAACTACTTTAGGAACGCCAATTAACATATTTCCCACTGTTGGGAAATGTTGCCTGAAGTAGAATGGACAGTAATTTCACGCATGGATTTTCTTCACCCTAATTCTTCAATTTTTTATAATCCTGAGATGAAATTGTTTTATGGGATGGTGGAGGGTTTTCAATGTTCTTTTAACAAGTGAACTAGTAAGAATTGAATTTCCGAAATTTCAGCTAATATACTGGTTTAAATCAGTATTACATGCTTGTTGTATTGTGCATGCAGACATGATTTACAGCCAGAAACCATTAGGCTTTTATTTTAAATCTAACTTTAATGGCCACATTATCACACATAAACCCTTTATACAACAAGTCAGATACAAGCTGAATAAATGCCTTCAGGGTGTGTTGACCCTACGGTGAGAGTGTCACAACACTGGGAGATTACAGTGGATTATGTATCTGCCCAAGGCCTATATCTGACAACAGTCATTCTGGATGAATATACCATTTAGAGTGGTAATTGCCTGTGTAGTCCCCTCTGGTGTCTAATCCAAGAGATCAATTTCTGTTGAGCCCAGATATTTAACACTGTGAAAACATTCAGCTCCTTGTCCAAAGTTAGTACATTTAATTACCACTATGTTGTCTTTCCTCAAGCCTCCACTATACACACAGAAAACAGGGTTCAGATTCCAAATCCAATCTCCAAAGTACCTTCTTTGACTCCCTTTCTAAATCCTGCTGTGCATGAAGATCAAAGTCTTGTGATGTTGGGATAACCCTTATTACTTCTCATTAGCTGGCAACCTGATGCATTTTGACAAGTCCAGAAGTTGCTGTGGTCAGCTGTTGATGCCTAAACTAGCTAGCTACATATGGACCAATCAGTGGTAAAGATGAGGATTGAGGAGAATCCCCCAGCCAGATAGCGGAGTATCCAGGCAAGGTGGCCTAGTGTACCGTGAACCCCAGTTGACTGTCACCTCAAGCCCTCAAACCAAAAGGGACAGTTACAGATGGGGCTGGTTGTAGGTCTTCCATGGCCCTACTGCCATCATCTACCACAGCCACAGCTCATTAAGGCTCCATAGCCTCCCTCTCTAGAACACTACAACACACCACTGAAGCCATTAATGTAAAGTCAATGTCTAATTAAAGTTTGAATAAACAAGGCCTTTTCTCTCCCTTGGTCCCTTTTTGCTCCCCTTTTCTCTCTGTTGCTCTCTTCTCTCTCTCTCTCTCTCTCTCAATCTCTCACCTCCCTCTCTCTTTCTCTCTCTCAAAGTGGGGGTGATTCTCATTTGTTCCCAGTGAGACCATCAGCGATGGACGAAGTCCCGTGGTCTAATTAGAAACCTAAATACTTTGAGTAATGCCTAACCCATGGGAGTTCAACTGCCATATCTCTTCTGCATGCCCTATGTGGAAGGACCCCTCCGGTCCCCCAGACCACTGGGGTGTCTCAGTGAAATACACCAGCCTGCTCCCCTCAGCTCCCCACAGCTGTCTTCTACAGACGCTGCACTTAAGACAGCATTGCTTTCATAGCTAAAAGAGACATTTGTGTCCTAAGTGGTGCAACATGGCTAATGCAAAAAAATGTAATTCCCCTGGGTACTAATTATGGATGAGTACTGGCAACACAGATTCCTTTTTTCACTTCACATAACAACTGTAAAAGCAATTTGAGCATTTTTCAATTAATTAAACACATAGTCTTCCAGTAACCTCCTCTCATTTTGCCCTCCAGGACCGTAGCTAATTTGTGCAGAATAGAAAGAAGAAAAATAGAAAGGCAGTAAAGAAAGTGTTTTCATCTTTTAAAAATATGCCTCAACAAAGGAATTAACACGGAAAGAGACACACATCATTTTTTCCTGAGAATTTAAAATGATCATCGCATTTTACACTTTTTTGAAACGCTGAAGTATCTTGTGTAGTTTTGTAGAGTTATGAACCCATATCAGATCGTTGTTAGCATGAGCAGCCAGCTCCCATTATGTTATCAAAGCCTGCTGAGATAGTCTGGTCGTGAAGCTAATCCCGCCTCTATTTTTAGTCGCAACCCACTGATGAAGTGAAATTACTACATCAACGATAAAATAGAGCTTTCTGAAAACCCTTTACAATATCACAGCTACTGCGAGAGACATTTAAATTAAGCTCTGTAAGTTTAGTGGTGTAATGGCATAACGATATCTTGCAAATGTACTTTTGAAATTAAGATAATGATAGACATTTTACATTGTACTGCATGCTAAAATAATCACTACTCTCTAAATGGATATGATGTATGGCAAGCTAAAAAATGATATATATTGCCCTGGGAAAGACCTACAGTACTTCACCCCAAAACCTCACCACAATGGTCAAAGTCAATGAATGACAGCGAAATGATCAAATAATAAGAACACACAATAAACATTTGGTAAAAATAAAATCAAACCAGTCCCTTGCAAAAGTATTCATCCCGCTTGGCGTTTTTGTCATGTTTTGTCTTTGATCTTCATGTCTTGTCCCTGTGCTTCCCTCTGCTGGTCTTATTAGGTTCTTTCCCTCTTTCTATTCCTCTCTCTC
The DNA here is from genome assembly GCF_029448725.1 of Salvelinus fontinalis. Lineage (NCBI taxonomy): Eukaryota > Metazoa > Chordata > Actinopteri > Salmoniformes > Salmonidae > Salvelinus > Salvelinus fontinalis. The sequence continues at coordinate 35,133,270 of NC_074699.1, forward strand.
CTCCTCCCTCTCTCCCTCCCCCGCTCTCTCTCTCTATCGTTCCGTTCCTGCTCCCAGCTGTTTCTCTTTCTCCTAACGACCTCATTTACTCTTTCACACCTGTCCCCTATTTTGCCCTCTGATTTGAGTCCCTATTTCTCCCTCTGTTTTCTGCTTCTGTCTTTGTCGGATTCTTGTTTGATGTTTGCTGTTCTGTGTCCTTGTTCCGCCCTATCGTGTTTTTGCCTTCATCAGATGCTGCGTGTGAGCAGGTGTCTAGTGGTCGCGTCTCCAGTCGTTCATCTCTACTGACGAGAGGATTTCAGTTTTCCTGTTTTGTTTTTACCTTAGATATATCAGGAGTATCGTTTTTGTCTAAGACTGGAATAAAGACTCTGTTTCTATTTCGTCGCTTTTGGGTCCTCCTTCATCAGCATAACAGAAGAATCCGACCAAGAATGGACCCAGCGACTACGGATTCTCTCTACACTACCGTCAAGTTCCAGGGAGCAATGCTCGGCAGACACGAGCAGGAATTGTCTGCTGCTCGTCAGGCCGTTGAGACCCTGGCCGCTCAGGTTTCCGATCTCTCAGGACAGTTTCAGAGTCTTCGTCTCGTACCACAAGCTACTTCCTGGTCTTCCGAGTCTCCGGAACCCAGGGTTAATAATCCACCATGTTACTCTGGACAGCCCACTGAGTGTCGCTCCTTTCTCACCCAGTGTGATATTGTGTTCTCTCTCCAGCCCAACACATACTCTGGAGAGAGAGCTCGGATCGCTTACGTCATATCACTCCTTACTGGGCGGGCTCGGGAGTGGGGCACAGCTATCTGGGAGGCAAGGGCTGAGTGTTCTGACGTTTATCAGAACTTTAAGGAGGAGATGATACGGGTCTTTGATCGTTCAGTTTTTGGGAAGGAGGCTTCCAGGGGTCTGGCTTCCCTATGTCAAGGTGATCGATCCATAACGGATTACTCTATAGAGTTTCGTACTCTTGCTGCATCCAGTGACTGGAACGAGCCGGCGTTGCTCGCTCGTTTTCTGGAGGGACTCCACGCTGAGGTTAAGGATGAGATTCTCTCCCGGGAGGTTCCTTCCAGCGTGGACTCGTTGATTGCACTCGCCATCCGCATAGAACGACGGGTAGATCTTCGTCACCGAGCTCGGGGAAGAGAGCTCGCGTCAGCGGGGCTTCCCTTCTCCGCATCTCGACCATCTCCTTCCATCGGCTCAGAGACTGAGCCCATGCAGCTGGGAGGTGTTCACATCTCGACTAAGGAGAGGGAACGGAGAATCACCAACCGCCTTTGCTTCTATTGCGGTTCTGCTGGACATTTTGTCATGTCATGTCCAGTTAAAGGTCAGAGATCATCAGTAAGCGGAGGGCTACTGGTGAGCGCTACTACTCAGGTCTCTCCATCAAGTTCCTGTACTACCTTGTCGGTCCATCTACGCTGGACCGGGTCGGCTGCTTCCTGCAGTGCCTTGATAGACTCTGGGGCTGAGGGTTGTTTTATGGACGAAGCATGGGCTCGGAAACATGACATTCCTCTCAGAGAGTTAGGGAGGATCACACCCATGTTCGCCTTAGATGGTAGTTCTCTCCCCAGTATCAGATATGAGACACTACCTTTAACCCTCACAGTATCTGGTAACCACAGTGAGACCATTTCTTTTTTGATTTTTTGTTCACCTGTTACACCTGTTGTTTTGGGTCATCCCTGGCTAGTATGTCATAATCCTTCTATTAATTGGTCTAGTAATTCTATCCTATCCTGGAACGTTTCTTGTCATGTGAAGTGTTTAATGTCTGCTATTCCTCCTGTTTCTTCTGTCCCCTCTACTCAGGAGGAGCCTGGTGATGTGACAGGAGTGCCGGAGGAACATCATGATCTGCGCACGGTCTTCAGTCGGTCCAGAGCCAACTCTCTTCCTCCTCACCGGTCGTATGATTGTTGTATTGATCTCCATCCGGGGACCACTTCTCCTCGGGGTAGATTATTCTCTCTGTCGGCTTCCGAACGTAAGGCTCTCGATGATTATCTGTCTGCTGAAGGCATTCAGATGGATCCCGCTAAGGTCCAGGATGTCAGCGATTGGCCTGTTCCTAAGTCACGTGTCGAGTTACAGCGCTTTCTCGGTTTCGCTAATTTCTATCGGCGTTTCATTCGTAATTTCGGTCAAGTGGCTGCTCCTCTCACAGCTCTGACTTCTGTCAAGTCTTGCTTTAAGTGGTCTGGTTCCGCCCAGGGAGCTTTTGATCTCCTCAAGAAGCGTGTTACATCCGCCCCTATCCTTGTTACTCCTGACGTCACTAAACAATTCATTGTCGAGGTTGACGCTTCAGAGGTGGGCGTGGGAGCCATTCTGTCCCAGCGCTTCCAGTCTGACGATAAGGTCCATCCCTGCGCTTACTTTTCTCATCGATTGTCGCCATCGGAACCCGAGGGGATTCTCCCTGAAGGGCGTGTTGTCGGGTTGACTGTCTGGGGAATTGAGAGACAGGTAAAGCAAGCACTCACTCACACTGCGTCGCCGCGCGCTTGTCCTAGTAACCTTCTGTTCGTTCCTGTCTCTATTCGTCTGGCTGTTCTTCAGTGGGCTCATTCTGCCAAGTTAGCTGGTCACCCCGGCGTTCGGGGTACGCTTGCTTCTATTCGCCAGCGGTTTTGGTGGCCTACTCAGGAGCGGGACACGCGCCGTTTCGTGGCTGCTTGTCCGGACTGCGCGCAGACTAAGTCAGGTAACTCTCCTCATGCCGGTCGTCTTAGACCGCTTCCCATTCCTTCTCGACCATGGTCTCAGATCGCCTTAGACTTTAGTACCGGTCTGCCTTCGTCTGCGGGGAGGACTGTGAGAGCCGCCAATAAACGTAGGATTAAGAGTCCTAGGTATTGTCGCGGTCAGAGAGTGTGGCTTTCCACTCGTAACCTTTCCCTTACGACAGCTTCTCGCAAGTTGACTCCGCGGTTCATTGGTCCGTTTCGTGTCTCTCAGGTCGTTAATCCAGTCGCTGTGCGACTGCTTCTTCCGCGACATCTTCGTCGCGTCCACCCTGTCTTCCATGTCTCTTGTGTCAAGCCTTTTCTTCGCGCCCCCGTTCGTCTTCCCTCCCCCCCTCCCGTCCTTGTCGAGGGCGCACCTATTTACAAGGAACGGAGGATCATGGACATGCGTTCTCAGGGACGTGGTCAACAGTACTTAGTGGATGGGGAGGGTTTCGGTCCTGAGGAGAGGAGTTGGGTTCCATCTCGGGACGTGCTGGACCGTTCGTTGATTGATGATTTCCTTCGTCGCCGCCAGGGTTCCTCCTCGAGTGCGCCAGGAGGCGCTTGGTGAGTGGGGGGGTACTGTCATGTTTTGTCTTTGATCTTCATGTCTTGTCCCTGTGCTTCCCTCTGCTGGTCTTATTAGGTTCTTTCCCTCTTTCTATTCCTCTCTCTCCTCCTCCCTCTCTCCCTCCCCCGCTCTCTCTCTCTATCGTTCCGTTCCTGCTCCCAGCTGTTTCTCTTTCTCCTAACGACCTCATTTACTCTTTCACACCTGTCCCCTATTTTGCCCTCTGATTTGAGTCCCTATTTCTCCCTCTGTTTTCTGCTTCTGTCTTTGTCGGATTCTTGTTTGATGTTTGCTGTTCTGTGTCCTTGTTCCGCCCTATCGTGTTTTTGCCTTCATCAGATGCTGCGTGTGAGCAGGTGTCTAGTGGTCGCGTCTCCAGTCGTTCATCTCTACTGACGAGAGGATTTCAGTTTTCCTGTTTTGTTTTTACCTTAGATATATCAGGAGTATCGTTTTTGTCTAAGACTGGAATAAAGACTCTGTTTCTATTTCGTCGCTTTTGGGTCCTCCTTCATCAGCATAACAGTTTTTCCTATTTTGTTGCTTTACAACCTGTAATTTAAATGAATTTTTATTTGGATTTCATGTAATGGACATACAGAAAATAGTCCAAATTGGTGAAGTGAAAAAAGAAAAACTTGTTTTAAAAAAGTCCCCCCAAAAAATAAACTAAAAAGTGGTGTGTGCGTACGTATTCACCCCTTTTGCTATGAAGCCCGTAAATAAGACCTGGTGCAACCAATTACCTTCAGAAGTCACATAATTAGTTAAATAATGTCCACCTGTGTGCAATCTTAGTGTCCCATGATCTGTCACATGATCTCAGTATGTATACACCTGTTCTGAAAGGCCCCCAGAATCTGCAACACCACTAAGTAAGGGGCACCACCAAGCAAGCAGCACCATGAAGACCAAGGAGCTCTCCAAACAGGTCAGGGACAAAGTTGTGGAGAAGTATAGATCATGGTTGGGCTATAAAAAAATATCTGAAACTTTAAACATCTCACAGAGCACCATTAAATCCATTATTTAAAAATTGAAAAAATATGGCACCACAACAAACCTGCCAAGAGAGGGCCGCCCACCAAAACACACAGACCAGGCAAGGAGGGCATTAATCAGAGAGGCAACGAAGAGACCAAAGATAACCCTGAAGGAGCTGCAAAGCTCCACAACGGAGATTGGAGTATCTGTTCATACGACCACTTTAAGCCGTACACTCCACATAGCTGGGCTTTATGGAAGAGTGGCCAGAAAAAAAGCCATTGCTTAAAGAAAAAAATAAGCAAACACGTTTGGTGTTTGCCAAAAGGCATGTGGGAGACTCCCCAAACATGTGGAAGAAGGAACTCTGGTCAGATGATACTAAAATTTAGCTTTTTGGCCATCAAGGAAAACGCCATGTCCGGTGCAAACCCAACACCTCTCATCACCTCGAGAACACCATCCACACAGTGAAGCATGGTGGTGGCAGCATCATGCTGCGGGGATGTGTTTTATCGGTAGGCACTGGGAAACTGGTCAGAATTGAAGGAATGATGGATGGCGCTAAATACAGGGAAACTCTTGAGGGAAACCTGTTTCAGTCTTCCAGAGATTTGAGACTGGGACGGAGGTTCACCTTCCAGCATGACAATGACCCTAAGCATACTGCTAAAGTAACACTCGAGTGGTTTAAGGGGAAACATTTAAATGTCTTGGAATGGCCTAGTCAAAGCCCAGACCTCAATCCAATTGAGAATATGTGGCATGACTTAAAGATTGCTGATTGCTTAAAGAAAGCGGAAACCCTTCCAACTTGAAGGAGCTGGAGCAGTTTGCAATGAATGGGCAAAACTCCCAGGGGCTAGATGTGCCAAGCTTATAGAGACATACCCCAAGAGACTTTCAGATGTAATTGCTGCAAAAGGTGGCTCTACAAAGTATTGACTTTGGGGGGGTGAATAGTTATGCATGCTCAAGTTATCTGTTTTTTTTGTCTTATTTCATGTTTGTTTCACAAGAAAAAATATTTTGCATCTTCAAAGTGGTAGGCATGTTGTGTAAATCAAAGGATACAAACCCCCACAAAATCCATTTTAATTCCAGGTAGTAAGGCATCAAAATAGGAAAAATGCCAAGTGTGGTGAAAACTTTTTGCATGAAAACTGCTTGCATGTGTCTGTGTGTGTGTGATTATACTCTGAGACAGGACAGGGGGAACCAGGCGGTGATCCTGGCACAGCCAGCCTCTCATAAAGGCTCCTGTCATAGCAGGAGATCAGAGGCAGCCCGTGAAATCCAGCTAATAGGCATTATGGGATCCCCTTCCTTCTCCTTCCCTTTCCCTGCTCCGTACTCCCTACCTGATCTGCTCTCCAGGCAGCTTCCTCTCCCTGCTCTGTACTCCCTACCTGCTCTGCTCTCCAGGCAGCTTCCTCTCACTGCTCTGTACTCCCTACCTGATCTGCTCTCCAGGCAGCTTCCTCTCCCTGCTCTGTACTCCCTACCTGCTCTGCTCTCCAGGCAGCTTCCTCTCACTGCTCTGTACTCCCTACCTGATCTGCTCTCCAGGCAGCTTCCTCTCACTGCTCTGTACTCCCTACCTGCTCTGCTCTCCAGTCAGCTTCCTCTCCCTGCTCTGTACTCCCTACCTGCTCTGCTCTCCAGTCAGCTTCCTCTCCCTGCTCTGTACTCCCTACCTGATCTGCTCTCCAGGCAGCTTCCTCTCCCTGCTCTGTACTCCCTACCTGCTCTGCTCTCCAGGCAGCTTCATCTCCCTGCTTTGTACTCCCTACCTGCTCTGCTCTCCAGGAAGCTTCCTCTCCCTGCTCGGTACTCCCTACCTGCTCTGCTCTCCAGTCAGCTTCCTCTCCCTGCTCTGTACTCCCTACCTGCTCTGCTCTCCAGTCAGCTTCCTCTCCCTGCTCTGTACTCCCTACCTGCTCTGCTCTCCAGGCAGCTTCCTCTCCCTGCTCTGTACTCCCTACCTGCTCTGCTCTCCAGGCAGCTTCCTCTCCCTGCTCTGTACTCCCTACCTGCTCTGCTCTCCAGGCAGCTTCCTCTCCCTGCTCTGTACTCCCTACCTGCTCTGCTCTCCAGTCAGCTTCCTTTCCCTGCTCTGTACTCCCTACCTGCTCTGCTCTCCAGGCAGCTTCCTTTCACAGTGCATTTGTATCGTGTCGTCTTATCAGCCTTCACACAGATAGAGGACACATCACTCAGCAGACAGACAACCTCCTTAGTAAAAGGCCGTCATTGTATATAAGAATTTGTTCTTAACTGACTTGCCTAGTTAAATAAAGTAAATAAGGAGAGAGAGAGAGACAGAGAGAGGGGGGGAGGAGTAAAGTAATATTCTGGGATGCTGGGGTTTTAAAACAATATGAGCAGTAAATTGTAGAAATAATCCAAACACAAAGTGGTAATTCAACCCTGAAGTGAAACCATTGAAATCCCTAAAAATAATCCCCAGTACTGTTATTTTTCTCTAATGTAAAATTAATGTCTGTAGCCCTTTGTAGAGCATTCTAGTATGCGTCCCCTGTGCTCAGCTCGGCAGGGTGAACTCTCCGGACCCTGTCTGCTCATTCACTCCTGGGCCCAGTCAATAAGGCTATTTCTGATCTCCGGATGGCTATGGTTTCAAAGCCTGTTTAAATAGGCGCCCACAAAGCCGGAAGCAGCAACCTCAGTCAGCCCTCTCCTCCTCTCCTCTCCCGCGTGGAGGACATTTCTCTAAATATTGAGAGGGAGGCTCAGCTTCCAGCCCGCGGTAAAGGGGGAGGAGGGAGAGAGAAAGAGCGTGAGAGAGAGAGAGAGAGAGAGAGAGAGAGAGAGAGAGAGAGAGAGAGAGAGAGAGAGAGAGAGAGAGAGAGAGAGAGAGAGAGGAGAGAGAGAGAGAGAGAGAGAGAGAGTGAGAGAGAGAGTGAGAGAGAGAGAGAGAGAGAGAGAGAGAGAGAGAGAGAGAGAGAGAGAGAGAGAGAGAGAGAGAGAGAGAGAGAGAGAGAGAGAGAGAGAGAGAGAGAGTAAGAAAGCCTCCCCCACAGCTCCCACCACACACACCCGGCATGGTGACAACAGACAGGAAAGCGCAGTTCAGGGCTCCCGGTACTAAACTCTGAACGGCAAACGTTTGGCAGAGTAATTACACGCCACAGTGCACTGGGAGTGATTAGTGATAGTTGTCTGTTAAAAGTGTTTGGAGGCTCAGAGAATCCTTTATGTGCCACGCTTTCCTTCCCCTCCACTAATGTTTAGGTTTCATTTGCATCAGGGAGGGAGGAGTCACATGTCAACACAAATAAAGTACGTCTATAAAAGAACAGTATCTTTCATATCCTATTTTATGCAAATGTCAGTACAGTATTTTCAAACTAGATTACATTTTATTTCAATAATATGTTTCCTTCAATACCTTCTAGGAAGCTATAACAACTAAACAATTTACACTTTTCAACATAACACTTCTCAACTTAACTGGGTCGTATCTGCAGAACTATGTCACAACTATAGAACTATATTAGGCCTGCGGCTTGTTTTGGTCTGGATCAAAATAAATGGCACAAAGCGGGTATTCCACTCTAAAGGCGTCTCCATTGCCAGGTCATGTCACGCTCCGGTGCGTTGCCGTCAACACACTCAGGTGGCGTAGCGGCAGCCGAGCCTGCAGCCTGCCTTTCCTTTGATCTCCCTGCTGTGTTTACCTTAGCTGGTTAGCTATGGCGTCTCAGTCTTAGTCACTACGGCATGCAGCAGATGTGCCTGTAAGGCAGCTGAAAGGTGAGTAGTACTCGCAGATAGCTAGTTCGCCCAGTTGTTAAACACATCACAGAGAAATAAGGGGGGAAAGGAGAGAGTCATGAGGAGGATGGACTGTGGGATTATAGACACCACCTGATAACTCCTACACCACAACACACACACTGGACCTTGAGCTGAGAGTCGGGTGGCAAAGGGAAACAAACGCACCTCATGGACATCCACTGGGGAGGACAAAATACCTGAGGGGTTTGACTAGGGGATTGAGAGGACGTAAGACAGTACCTGTGGTGGAAGCCTCTCCAGATCTGCACCAGGTGTGAGGCATTAAGGAGAGGAGCTCTGCGTCTGTTTCTATCACCCAGGGCCCAGGGCGGTGTGTCAGGTGCTGTGTGCTGTCGGTCTCTCAAAACAGGGCCTGACTGAGGAACCAAATTGATTACAAAGACAACAATGTGGACAATGATTTCAAGTTTACTATTGCCTCTGTTTATACAGTGTACAACAATTTAGTAAACATAGCTTATTACTGATGTGCAATAAAAACAATATCCAGAGAGATGTGATTGTACAGACAACAACGCCTACATCACATTCTGCTGTCAGTTTACACCTGGCACTTCCTCACACTAATCATACAGCACAATGTGTTAAAGCTGCTGGCTGGTGGTTATTGTCCTGAAACAAAAACCCACTGTAATTAATACAGAGAACACAGCACCACTGCTGCACTGGAATACATACTTCATTACAGAGAAGAAAAACCATGTGGGCATTGTTGTTTCTGCAGATTATACATGACACACAGAACAGAGGGGTAAGACTGTAAGACGAGTAAGTGTATCACAGGCAGTGGGAGAGGTAACTCTATACCTCAGAGCTGGGAGAGAGAAGGAGAGGGAGAATGCGACTAGGCACGTGCGGAATGCAGAGTGGCGGGGAGAGAGAGCAATCTACATTTCAAATGTTCAAGGATGTTTCCATTGTGTGTTTATGAAACATGGCTGCTAGGACTACAAAGGTAAGAGGATATGGCATCAAAGGCCTCCCTTAGAAAACATAAAAAAGAAACATTGCTGCACTGAAATGTACAGCAGAACTTCTCCTCCTCTGCTCTACTCTGGTCTTTAACTAGGCTCATTTGATTGCAGTGTACAGGCCTCAAATCAAGGCCCTGCAATCCATTTTCTCACTGTAACCTACCGCTGGGTCTGTAGTGGGTTTAAAGTAGGAGGTAGACAGACAGAACTGGCCCGAGTGGCTATAGAGAGAGAGGAGAGAGAGAGAGAGAGAGAGAGAGAGAGAGGAGAGGAGAGAGAGAGAGAGAGAGAGAGAGAGAGAGAGAGAGAGAGAGAGAGGAGAGAGCGAGAGAGAGGAGAGAGGAGAGAGAGAGAGAGAGAGAGAGAGAGAGAGAGAGAGAGGGAGGGAGGGAGGGAGGGAAAACAGAGAAAAACAGAAAGAGAGAAAAAGAGAGAAAAACAGAGAGAGAGAAACACACAGAGAGAGAAACACACATAGAGATAGAGAAAGAGATAGAGAGAACAAGAGAGAGAGAGAGAGAGAGAGAGAGAGAGAGAGAGAGAGAGAGGAGAGAGAGAGAGAGAGAAGGAGAGAGAGAGAGAGAGAGAGAGGAGAGAGAGAGATGAGAGAGAGGGAGAGAGAGAGAGAGAGAGAGAGGAGAGAGAGGAGGGAGGGAGGGAGGAGAGAGAAGCAGAGAGAGAGAGAGCAGGGAGGGAGGGAGGGAGGGAGGAAAAGAGAGAAAAGACAGAGAGAAAGAGAGAACACGAGCGAGAACCAGAGAGAGAAACACACATAGAGATAGAGAAAGAGATAGAGAGAACAAGAGAGAGAGAGAGAGAGAGAGAGAGAGAGAGAGAGAGAGAGGAGAGAGAGAGAGAGAGAGAGAGAGAGAGAGAGAGAGCGAGAGAGAGAGAAAGAGAGAGAGAGAGAGAGAGAGGTGGTGTTCTGTTCTGGATGAAAAGACCTCATTTAGGGAAACAAAAGACATAATGGAACGGGGTGTGTGGGAAAGAACGAGGGCAAAGTGCGGAGGTGGGTCCAAAATGGTACCCTATTGCCTATAAAGTGCACTACTTTTGACCAAAGCCCTAGTCTCTATTAATCCACTACTTTTGACCGAAGTAGTGCACTACATAGGGAATAGGGTGCCATTTCAAACACAGTCTTGTAGCCCTACTGTAAGTGCAGCCAGTGACCGACACCAGGCGGAGCCTGCCTGTCTGATGACGGTCAGGGTAATATTGTTTACAAGCTCCCTCAGCAGAACCCCACTGCCCTCCTCCAACCATCAGCCAGCCACAGAGCTCGCCCTCTACTTAAGGCAACAAGACTGGAATGTGTTCACTTCAGCATTACAAGCCTATTAAAATACACTTTTAATTATGCTACAATCTCTCCAGGGATCATTTATTTTCCTCTCCTCCTCTCTTGAACTGTGTGTTCTTTGACATCTGCACCAAGAGATCAACAGCACAACTGGAACTGGGAACTAGCATGTGTTGTTTTCTAACTAGCTCCAATTAAAGGGCATGTTGACAGATTATAGTACGTAGCTTCTGCTACTGGTACGGCTGGTGGTAGTTTGTGCTCCAAACTAGTAGGGTGAGGAGGAAGGGTAGGCGGTTGATGGGGAGCAGAATAGTGAGGAGAGAGGGGTGCGGAGGTGAGGGAGGAGAGGGTGAAGAGGGTGGGGAGGGTAGAAGAAGCGGCTGATGGGAGGGGAAGAAAGGGGGCTTATGGGAGATATCTCATGTACACAACATAACCAGGCAGCCCTGGGGGGTTAATGTGTTTACACTACCTGGTCTGTGATCTATCATCAACCTCATCAACTTCTATTACCCTTCACATACATAACCAAGCAGCATCTCTAACGTCTTACCCAACCGCCGATCCACAACACTCACTCACACAATTTCTATTGGATTAGTAAAATGCTAATATACAGGGTATAACCCACTCCCCCACTAGACTGGGTTGATGTGCAGTACTGTACATCATCATTCCAGTAGTTGATTTATATTTAGTGCCGCTGTGCCTTTTCAAGGCGTTTCGGGTTGAACACCTCAACAGCTTCAAAGGAGTTGTTGTATATATGCATATGAAACGGCAACCACATGGAACCTATAGCATTATCATAACAAGTCCTCCATGATAGTTGTTTTCTTATATCTGTATAGACAACAGACAGACATTCCCTCTGATCCTGAATCAGTTTACCTACACCAGTGAGAGGCGTAGAAATGGGGGATGAATACAGTACACTTTATGAGCATGGACCATCTGTTATCTTTAGGCTAACAACACAACTGGTAAGCGGATCATCATAAGTCTATAATGTGCATAACATGTGCATTATTTCTCCCACAGTGCACATAATAGCATAATAACAGTGATGGCGTGGGTTCACCACAGAGCAGAGCCCATGCAGTCAGGCTGAGGTTAGCTAGGTGCTGATGGGGGAGGTGCCTGCCTCAAAGAGCTTGTTTTCACTTTACTCAGGCTTCATTATGCCCAATCAATATTCATTTAGTCACTAGAACTATTGACTCATTTCTAAAATAAAATTACAGGTAATTTGTCTTGTCATGAAATAGGGTGTATTATCCCTTTAGAAAGAAAACAGAGTGGGTGGGATGGGACGTGGTGACCCATAGAAAGCTGGATACAATTGTAAATATATTTTTTGATAAGACATTGAAAAATCAATGTCTGCTTCCTGCAATCTGTCTCGAGCAAATCAATCATAATCTGCACAGTTGGTAGTGGGATGCGAGAGAGAGCGCGAGAGAGAGAGAGAGAGAGCGAGAGAGAGAGAGAGAGGAGAGAGAGAGAGAGAGAGAGAGAGAGAGAGAGAGAGAGAGAGAGAGAGAGAGAGAGAAAGAGAGAGAGATAGAGAAGGGAGAGAGAGAAGGGAGACCGAGAGAGAGAGAGAAGAAAGGGTGGAAGGGCCCAATCTTTGTGTGATATCTCTGATTTCTGAATGGCTTCTCATCACGGTGATAATAGGGTCATCATTTCAACACTTAGCTAACCCCAGCCCCTTCCATTCAGCCTGGGGTAGAGGGGAGCAGAGGGGAGGACAGGCTCCAGAGAAAGAGGAGTGGAATCATTCTAGCCCCATTCATCTTAATTCAGATTGGCAGACAGACACCAACAGAAGTGACCTAGAAAAGAAAAATATCAAGGGGACCAAATCAGTTGAGATGTTGCCCTGGTGTGTACTATAGCAATAAGTATGTTATTAAACTAGTTATATCAAATGATTGTATGTAATTACAGAATGTTTTCTGAACAATACATACATTAACAAAGAACCTAATGTCTTGAATAGGGGAATTTCTGTTTTGAAATTTACATGTTTGTTTCAAATGTTGGTTAGGATAATATAGTTACGTTCACATTTGAAGTAAAAGGAGTGTGACCTGAATGTCAGTCTGATGTGAACTCCATGCCACCATCTGTAGGCATCTCTAGTAAAACTGGATAGCAGCATGACATCACACAACAAAGATGGCCATACACAGTGCTGACTTCTGACCACATTACAAAATGGAAGTTATAAAGTTATAAAAAGTTATAAAGAAGAGAAATACTTGGATATGACTGCATAGGTAAATGGGTGCATACATTAAATAATAACTGAACCAACAACAAAAATACACAAACAGCACAATGTGTATTATCTTGGTTTTTAATATTTTCATATTGGTAACTTGGATAATAACAAAATCATGCACATTTAAAATAACATTACATGAAATATCCCCAAAACATCTTATGACACCAGATAAATATCAGTAGTGTTGATTCAATCACTAATACTTTTACAACTAGATAGTAGGCTATATAGCTACAATAATGTTGCGCCACCTACAAATGAATTGCTTTTGTCAGCAATAGGATTCGCAAATGCAATGCAGTTGTTCAGTCGAGGGGTGCTGTGCAAGTATGTTTAAGCATTTCATTAAAAAAACTGCAAGGTCAAAAATAAATAGCATCCATTATTTGCAGCAGATCTCCCCAAAGCATTGGGAGCGAAACTGTTTTGAATATCAATTGGCTTCCAAGTGGCAAAAGCCCACAGATAATACAACAAAGAAAAGTTGGTGTCAACTAATCAGTTTAGGACACAGATTTAGAAGGGCTTCTAAATTCTTATGAATACTTGAAGCGGGTTTCCCTCCTATAGGTACCAACTAACCACTGCTTTCTAGAGAGCACAGCATACCTGACCTTGTGCCAACGAAGGAATCTGTCAAGCGCATGACGTTAACCAACTTAATTAAACTTAACCATCATCTCTATGAACGCGAGAGGCAATTAGTCTAGTACAATAGTTAATGCTTTCTAATAATAGTCTCTAAATCCAAATGAGATTACGCCTGCTCCCTCAGGCATTTTCACTGTGATGCTTCATCCTTCATAAGCATGTTTGGTTTGCTCCACGGCTGGGCTCTCTCTTCTGCTCTTACTGGTTTCTCGACCAGTGTGGACTAGTCCTACAGAAGCTGTCTGAATTGTACTGCTTTTTCATATCTATACAAAAGTAAAACAAGTGTAAGACACTTGGAATAGCTTCCAGTCAATGATGTCCAGCAGAGTGTGCGTAAAGCTTATGCTGGAGCCTGTCATAGGATATGTCAATTTATTGTCCGTTTTTTCTATATCTTATCAAACGTATGTTTTGACAACCATTACTTTTAATATATTTAAATAGAAGTAGAATATACAGCTGATTTGAAATACATATATAATAGGTTCATACACATTTTCAAAGTGGTATGACATATTTATAACATGCAGACAGTAGCCTATACTTAAAAACTATTTTATCCCATGTATTTGATTATGCTCTATTATAATATTATCACCGATTAAATAAGCGAGAGGTGCACTCAACTTCAGCTAGGGTACATTTATGTAAAGGAAAATGATCCGTTTCCTACCTTTTCCTGAGTACGAGCTATAAGTATTTTCCCCGCTCCTTGGGATCTCTCACACACAAACACACACACACACACACACACACACACACACACACACACACACACACACACACACACACACACACACACACACACACACACACACACACACACACACACACACACACACACACACACACACACACGCACACACACCTCCTCGTCCTACTTCAGAATAGACCTCTTATCATGCGCGTATGGTGCCGGGGAAGTCATTATTGTCGATAATAGAGTATCAATGCATATTGACGTCATTCAAAATACCTCTCTCCTCTCTCGGTATCCCTGGTAACCGGTATGCTATTCAGAGATGAGTGACTGAGCATTGGCCATTCATTACGTCCCTCATTGAGGAACAGTAAATATAATTGGCCAATAATGCAATGAATTTCGCTTAAGCCCTTGCGGGCACTCATGACAACTTCAATAGGAAAAGTACAATTACACTTGAGTAGGTGTTTACATAGATTATTATTGATTCATTTGTATATTATACGAAATCAATTATAGGCTAATAGTTAGCTGTAGTCTATATTTAAACAATATTTATAAACAACAGTAGCAAATACCTTTATGGCACATATCTATTGTAGCCCTGCTCAAAAGGGAAATACATTGACATAGGCCTACCATTAAATAAAATATTTTGACTTTGTTTTTAGTTTATTAATGGCAACATATTATCAATAATAGTAGTACTATTATTAGTAGTAGGCCTAATAGTATTATAATGATCATCATCAGTAGAGTAGGATATCATTATTTCTAGACCTCTACTTTTTCTTCAAAAATAGATGTAGTAGGTCTAGTATAAACAATATCAACATTAGTATCCTGAACCTTATATACGTGTGTTGTCATAGATGTTGCCGCAAGAACATGAGGAAGAAAAACTGTTGGGGTAACAATAATTAGTTTGGCTATCATAGCATTGCGGGTGGTTGTAAAAGTAGGTATTCTAGTACCATTGTCACCGTCATTATTCTCTCTTCATGTATGTATCTGTCTTGTCTTTCCCCAACTCTGCATTGGCTCACTGTACCAGCGTCACTACTCTCTGCTGCACTCCAGAGGATTTCAAAGCGTAGGAACACGTGACACTATGCACACACTTTTTAGCAGCGCCTACAGCGATCCCTTTCGGTTTATCGGAGATTTGAACTATAAAGCCAGAAACAATCAGCACTGTGACTATAAGGCCCGTGGATGTCTGTATTTAAAAAAATATTTATTCCGAATATGCATTATTACACCTTTATTGTGGTTAAAATATGAGCCTAAAATGTATTTTCTAAATATAAAACTATTGCAATTTAAAAAATAAATTGTGCAATATTATTATAATATCAATACTATTTTAATAGTATAGCCTAACTAGTATACATATTTGTATTATCATTAGGCCTATTAATATTGGCCTATCATTATATTGATGATAATGTAATAAATAATTCAGGAGTTATTAATATATGGCACAGGTGCGTAAAAAGCCATTGTGCTGAAATGAAAAATCTGGATATCCATAATGGCCGATAAACGCAATATATTAAATAAATCGGGACTATCCATATTTCTGCAGAGAAACGTATCTGGTGGCATCAAAGGAGATTACATCCAGTGGTCATAGCGGATTTGCTGTAGTTCATATGGTACTACTAATCTGCCCTCGCTTGGGGCTTTTACGACTTTCGGGGTGAGAGAGAGCGAGAGAGTGTATGTGACTGGTTTATTCCTGGATCCATGGAGAAAACTATTTAGCAGCCGCTTCAGTTAACAGCTGTCACACGTTAAGAGTTGCTTATCCCACAGTTGAGTGGAATGCTTCCTAGATTTCAGCTAATATTACAAATTGCTGGTTAAGAAAAAAAATACGTTTACACAAACAGCCAAACCTAAATTGTTTGGGATAAAGGTTATATTTATATTCTACTGTGTATTATTCGCGCCATAATGTATGCATGCTCTTGCCATGTCTTACCCTAACAACGCAAAATGCGTCTGGCGTAAGAATGTCGATATGCACAAAATAAATCCAAATCAAAAACCGTCACCCCTTTTTAGCTGCCGTTGCGGATTTTAATTTACGGCACGTAGGATCACCGACAGTCAGTTAGTCTGTTACGAGGCATCTATTCAAAAAGACAAGTTTTGCGCTCAAAAGAAACAATAAACCATAAACCATGGAAAAAAGAAGAACAGCGTGCAGAACATGGAGCGCCTTTTCCCCTTCAGTATCTGAAAAGCTCTTTCTGACAGACAACAGCCCATTTGTTATTGATCAAGTGTGAAAGTGACGGCTTCGTGTATTTAGAATAAGAAGAAAGTTGGAGTCGATCTACTGGCTCGCATGATATCGCCATCCAGGGGCTGGTGCACTGGAGTCCTACAGCACCGAGCCTTGTTAGAGAAAAACAAATAGAGAAATAGCGGGAGAGGGATTGTTAGTGAGAGAAAGAGAGGGCGAGAGGGAGGGGGGAAAGCGGGGAGAAAAAAGAAAACATGGAGAGAGAGAGAGATAGGCAGGGCTGTGGTATTAACCCAGCATAAGCTTGCCTTTTCCTTCGATGACTACACCCCGATAGGAGGAGCGTGAAGAACGTAGTAGGCGTCAGAATCCTCAATTTCCAACTTAGCATCTTGGCAGGACATTTTCCCAAGCAAAGCCCCCATCCGAAGGCAAAAAACTTCTTCTGCACGGCATGAGACAGAGTGAGCAAGTGAGAGAGAGAGAGAGATAGGAAAAATAGAGCGTAGCAAGCAAACACAACCGTCAGTTGAAGCTGACTATCAGCAACTAAAAATCTATATCTAAGTCTATGTATTTGTTTATATTTTTGCTTTTTACCACAATCATTTAGAGGGGAACAGACAGCGGTCTGTTGATACGAGACTCCTATGACTGAAATCGGACAGTGCATGAGAAAATAAAGAGGAAAAGTGCGCAAGTAAGTTGCTTACTTTCAGGGCTTTCACCATGGCGTATCCTCAGGGCTATTTGTACCAGCCATCCGCTTCGTTGGCGCTGTATTCATGCCCAGCGTACAGCACCAGCGTTATATCGGGACCCAGGACCGAAGAACTTGGTAGATCCTCATCTGGCTCTGCTTTTGCTCCCTATGCCGGAACTACCGCGTTCACCAGCGCTTCGCCCGGGTACAACTCCCATCTCCCGTACAGTGCGGAGGCGGGAGCGGCCGCCACATTCGCTTCATACGTGGTGAGTGAGAGAGCATAGAATCGAAATTGCCGAGTGGAAAAACATGTGGAAAATCTTATATTGTATTGTTGGTAGGCCTATGTGTAGAATTTTAGCATGGTGCAAATGAGGCAAATCTATTTCTGGTTTAGCGTGCGTCTGTATTTTGACTCTTTTACATTTGGGTAAGTTAGTTGTAAATAGGCCCATCCATTTTAATGCAAAGACGAACATGCAAAATAACTAATTAGGCTAATTTGCATGTTATTGTTCTTTGGCTAAATGCATTTTTTTCTGTAAATAATGAGCAATGAAATAGGTCGTTGTGTTGAATCAGTTTGCATACAATAACAAACAGCAAGCTCCCCACCTTGGTAGAACACATTATATTCCATAGTTATTTGTTGGATAAGGTCTTTATTAGTCTATGCGAAATTACAAACTCGTTTATTTAGGGCTACTCGGTTGTTTTTATGGACATTGACCAAATGTTCGTTCACTTGGGAACACAGATCCTAATATTTAGCATGTTCTAAATCTGAATGTGAGTTGAGCACGCAGTTATACTCAAATGAAACCAGGTATTCAGGCCAGCTGAAGAATAGTGGGAAATAATGATAGTAAAATCCTGTCTTGGTAAAATTATGACAAGAGAAGACATGGTAGGCCTGTTACGCATGATGTTAATGCTTCATCTAATTTGTAAATGAGGTTGCTTTCACTAAGCATAGATGACTGTGTTGTGGTTACAGTCAGCAAGACAGTCTTGAAATCTTGAATACAAAAACGCACAAAGAAAAATAAAGTTGAGAACAATGTCCATCTGTGTACAATTTTAAAAGTGCATTGCTGACGCTTCTGATGCTTGATTTATTGTAACCAACCTAAACGTCAGAGGTGTGTGTGTGTATGTGTGTGTGTGTATTTGTGTTTGTATGTGTTTATTATGGTGCCTTCTTATTGTTTGGAACTTATTTTGGAACGTTTTAATTGTTATGAGTCGTTGACAATTATCTGAAAAGCATTTTCTTTTCGACGGCTTTGTTTTCAGAGTTCTCCCTATGACCACACGACGGGCATGGCTGGGTCTATAGGATATCACCCCTACGCTGCTCCCCTGGGTTCATACCCCTACGGTGACCCGGCATACCGAAAAAACGCGACCCGGGATGCCACCGCCACTCTCAAAGCCTGGTTGAACGAGCACCGTAAGAACCCCTACCCCACCAAGGGGGAGAAGATCATGCTGGCCATCATCACCAAAATGACCCTCACCCAAGTTTCCACCTGGTTCGCCAACGCCAGGAGGAGGCTAAAGAAGGAGAACAAGATGACCTGGACTCCCCGAAACCGGAGCGAGGACGAGGAGGAAGACGAGAACATCGATCTGGAAAAGAATGACGACGACGAGCCTAGCAAGTCGAAAGACAAGGGAGACTCGACAGACACAGAGTTAGGTCTGTAGAAAAATCATCAATTTTTTTATCGCAGTCGTTTCCACTCAGGGCGCAAAATGAATTGCTGGTTAATGGTGGTATATTATTTATAATGGGACAATTGCTTTAAATAATAATCACCTTGAACTCCCCTCATTTGACTTATCATGTGCTGAAAATTGCTGGTGACGTAAAGTGTTTAGCATTCGATTTATCTTTAACTGCATAATAAGACGGGTTGCAGCTGGTGGACTGGGCTGTGTATCGCCTAATGATAATTATTACGATTAAAACACCATCATTAATATCACGTTTTTCAGTAGCTGTATGCCTAGTTGTTTGCAGGCCTATTATTTATTAGCCTACTTATTATGATAACTAGGCCTATTATTATGGTAATTAGCATATGCACAAATATGAACGCATGAGTGCATGAATTAGGGGCCTATAACATATTGGTAGCCTATCTGTATCTTATGTCAATGTTATACATCTTTTTCACAGTAACTTAACTCTTGTTTCTCTCTCACTGCAGATCATAAATTGCTGAACCCGGGGGACATAGTGTGCGACAGATTTAAAGAGGAGAATCATGGCAAAGAAACGGATCCCCTTCTGAGCGACTCGGAATTAAAAGACCAGGGGGATCGGACAGAGTTACTGCCCGAGTCTGCTAAACCCACCACCTCGTCTCCATCCGCCGTGCCTCGGGGAGGAACCGAGCTCGTTGCGCAAGACAAGCCGTCAGAAATGGGCCATGCGCCGGGCACGGTAAACAGCAACGTGACGTCTGTTATTCACTCCTCCCCATCGGCCCCTAAACCCAAACTCTGGTCCCTGGCTGAGATCGCAACGTCCTCGGACAGGTGTAAGAGCAGCAGCGACGGGCCGCAGGGCCATGGGATGGGTCACAGCACAGTGATCACCACCAATGCAGCGTCACCATCACGGTCCTCCCCACAGTGCCCTCTCCCAAACAGCACAGTCCTATCCAGGCCTATCTACTACACGTCCCCTTTTTACCCGGGCTACACGAACTATGGCAGCTTTGGACATCTTCACAGTCACAGCAATCACGGCTCGGGCACGGGCTCCACCGCACATTTCAATGGATTAAACCAGACTGTGTTAAATAGAGCAGAAGCTTTGGTAAGAGAAAGCCAGAAAGGCAGAGGCCAAACGCAGGTAGATCTTTGTAAAGACTCCCCTTATGAACTAAAGAAAGGTATGTCAAACATTTAATAACTTGATCCCTTTCAAAAATCCATCGGACTTTTATTTATTATTTGTGGTTGCATTACAAAAAATAAGAAAAATAATAATAATAAAGGAAAATTCTGAGAACAGTTATTTTCTGAGTAAATGCTTATCTTCAAATCTTAGTTTCTGAATGGTTAATCCTAAAGATGTAACAAGAATGGTCTTCATCGCTGCAGCCGCCTGGGTCTATTTGTATTAAAGACTAATATGTATATTTAATGTAGCATTTTTGTATTTAAAATGGACAATACACTATCTTTGAAGTAAATTATGAGAAAAAAATACACGTGTGCAGCGATTATTCTGGGGGGAGCGGGAGGGGACAACTGTTATTATCAAATGTGTCAGAAGGGCTTGAAAGAGAAACACATTATGGAAAATGAAAGAGGTATTTATCGATGGGATTGTGTTCGTTTACCCCGTGACAGGTGTATCAATTACATTTTCGATACAAAAAGAGCACTTCAGCTTTATACAACATGAGAACGTGCCGAAATTTCTCAAATTCTCGAATGAAAAACATATAGGCCTACAGCCTTTTAGGTCTACCCAAATATTTACATTTTGGTGGGGTTTGGACAAAGGTATTGGCAAGAGTTTACTGAATATATGTATATTTCTGGCTCTATGTTTCCTATTCCTTTCTACATGTGCAATAGGAGGATACTTATGAAGGTGAATATGATAACAACGGCGTAACTGGAGGCCCAGTCGTTTAACCCAATTACTTTCCAACCGCAACGTGTTATAAGCAAAGCAATCAGGTGGCGAACTCCAGTAATGAGTTCGATTTTATGCCAAATTTAGAGCTCATTACCATTTCCAAGGCGTGGCAAAGCTGTTAAAAGGACGCAACCATGCATTTATGGCTTCAGAGCACACTGGCCAGTTATATCATTAATGTTGGAGCCTCCTTATTAATGACGCGTTGGATGTGAAACACTCATGGTTAGGTTTAGAGAGGAGGATAGCAAGACTAGCATGTCATGCACACAGTAAAGGCCACAAAGTTTCCAGGGTTTCATCGGTTTTGTCAATAACCGAGTCTCTCACTGTCATCAAGGCTCAAACTCTTCCTTCCCACTTCCGCAGGTAGGTGTCACACTTGCTCCTAATTTCAGGGGTCTCATTCTTAATCCGTTACGGAAAGCCGTCCCTGATCGAATGGCCTAGTTAAAATGGACCAAAGGCTGGAAGGCAGAGAGAGAGAGAGAGAGAGAGAGAGAGAGAGAGAGAGAGAGAGAGAGAGAGAGAGAGAGAGAGAGAGAGAGAAAGAGAAAGAGAGAGGGAGGGAGGGAGAGAGAGAGCAACTTGAAATGGTCACAGTTATTACATGTTTACTATAACAATACTGCCAGGTGGGAAAACCTGAATATTACAATGTGTTAACATGGGACAAACCATTTCCTTCGCAGAAATACAATACCGTGGTGGATTTTTGAGAGAGAAAAAAATGTTAATGTGGCCTAATCTTTGAAATTTTGATTAAGGCTGATTTGTAAGATGAGACAAATGGTATCTTGATTTGGCACAGATATTGGGAAATGTTTTGAAAACAAATCTGTTAATTATAGTCGAATTATTATAATAGTATTACTCCTAGTAATATTTGTTTTATCAGGTGCCAATTTTGTTTTGTTTTATGATCAGTAGTGAACCTTTAGTGCTTCTAGTATCATTATAATCAGTTGATCAACACGGGAGTACATTAGCTCATGTCTTCATGGAATTACTCACAACATTTCATATATATTCCTGTTTCTATTTCTAAACAACTCAATCTTTGTCTTGATTATTTCTATTGGAAAAATATTGAAATAGGCCTACGTTGAATAATTTTGAATAATCTCAAGTAATAATAATAATAATAATAATAACAGTAATAATAGTAATAATGAACTAGTGAAGTGGGCCAGCTTGCTCTTGTTAACTGCCTTTCATTAATCTCTATAGTTTACTTTCCGCACTCGAGTTGAAGCCTCCCCTGGGCTTTATATAATTCCCTTAGCCCTAATGTCCTCTATTCCGAGTCACACGGGCGAGCGACTGGGGCTTCTATTTTAATCTCCCAGAGTATGTGTGCTGCCTGGCCCAGTGATTGCAACACATCATCCGGCTAAATAGCATAATTATGTTTTTCTTTGCTGATCCCTCCAGGAATTGAAGTGTTCGATGCAATGTCCCCTAAGAGGACATCATCGTTTTTATTTGAAATAGGCTTTTTAAATGGAATAATTTATTTTTCAAAGGGACAATATTTTCAATTTCAGAGACGTAAATAATCTATATTCAGCTTAGGTAAATATTGTATAGTTTAGAATCGTTTATGTGTAACATTTAAAGCGGTGACACAAATACCCGAGCATTCTGTTAATGCAATTTACACCGCTCTCTATGATTCGAGGAATATGAGGCAAATGTTTGGAAAATCATCATTTATACTGCTAAATTGGATCTTGAGACGGACATTGCATAGCCCATGGGCACGGAGTAATAAAACAAGCTTGTCATGTTTGTCTTCTGCACTGTCGAAATAACCCAAACGATTTGACCACATTTGTGAAATACCATTTTGAGACGGAGTTGTTGTTTTGTTGTTCCAGAGATGTGCTGCTATTTAGTGATTGTCCTCCACGCAGTATGTTATTCAAATCACGTCTAGAGGGACAGAGAAACAGGGCCTCTGTGGAGACTCATTCAACATATTGAGTATGTAAAAAAATACACATTATTATCATTATATATATTTATTGAAATAAATTATTATTATTAGGCCTATTATTATTATTATTAGCAACTGCGACCAAAGACAATAAAACCAATATATTTCATCCATAAAAAAGACTTTCCACAATCTTAGTTTGAAAAAGTTGACACTGCTTTTTAGCGTTGTAATGCGATCATGCTACCGAGAGTGAGACCACTGGATCTGTCCGAAACCATTGTCAGTCCTGAATGCATGGAATAGGGGAACTCTGCAATGATCTAGCGCAACTTTGTTCAACTCCTTTCTCCCTCCCGTCTCTCTTCCAGTTGAACGGCTCGCTGGCTCATTGTTGCGAAGCGATGCATGGATACAATGTGAGAATGCCAAGTGAGGTTGAAACAGTTCCCATATGTGAAGGAGGAAAAAAACATAATGAACCCAATTGATGGAAAAGAATAACCGATATATATTTTCGCTTTTGTCGGGATAGAGGAATTATTGACATTTCATCAATGCATTTACGTCTACATTAGTTTAAATATGTAGGTCTGGAGGAGGACAATATTGAACTGTTAGACTAATAAAATAGGATCGAAATATGCATACATTTGTAACAGTTGAGAAAAATTGATGTCTTAGGTCATTTCGATCTTCAAAATCGAAAACCCTTTTTGTCAATGCATGAATGAAACAAATAAAACATGCCTTTATGGTTAATTATTTTCAAGACGTATAGACAAATTGCATTTTTTTTTTCTTCCCAAATCTAATTATCACTTCAAGTGTAGGATATCGCTAGATGTATCAACTAAACATAACGTTGCGTTTGTACAGAAACAGACATGAAAAAAAACGTATATTAATTTGGTGCATGCAACCTGGGTGAGAATATAAATTCTTGCAACAAAAATGCAAACGATCTTTAACATGAATCCCTAAATACATGCTATGCACCCACACCTTAGCGTTGAAGCACATAAGCCCTAAAATAAGACATTTATACATATTTTTAGTATCTGTACCATCATATTCTACTGGGAAACGTTACACTGTGACTGAAAATAGTGTATTGAATAATCACAATTCGGTCACTGTGTCTTTGTAAATCAATATTTTGCTTTTATTTTACAAGCTAGACCCATATGCCACATTCAACATTCATAAGCATCTCCTCCCATCATGCACCCAGTCTCCGGTGGTAGGAAAAGTTCGGTGATATCCAGAGAAGATAGCCTAATCGAGTTCGGCTAATAATGCACATTGACGATAAATATGCAAATCATTGGTTTGTAAAGGAACGTTTTAAAAGGGTGGGTGGTGGGGGGGGGGGGGGGGGGGGGGCAGTTGTAGGCCTACTAACTTTCATGATTTTGAAATGAGATCTTCATGGAAAAAAATAAGCCTAGGCCTAAAGGCTACTGCGAGTTCAGTCTTTCAATCGACTTCAAAACAGGCATTGATTGCAATGTCACACATTTTCTGTACTTGAAAATCAGGAACATAATTAGCATACACAAATTGCATTATGGGACATTTTCTTGATTTTAAATCATTGTTTTTACCTGTATGGTGATATAAAGTTTCAAGTGTAAATGGAATTTTTTGTCAGGTTTCCTGTAAGGTGGAATATATTGCACAACTACAAAATGCATGATTGATTGTCTCAGTGTGAGGATATCTAGGGGTCGCGCAAACCATGTCACCAAAAACCAGAACCTGCTGATAAAGAAATTCCCAATTGTCCTTAAAAATTAACCCAAATGAAAAAAAATGTCTAGGCCTACATGATCCAACACATCTGCCATGACTGCGGTAGAGTAGACTAGAGTCAAATTCCGCTCCAAGTGTAAAGAGACACCCTTCTATTTGACCTGCCCACAGCCCACTTTATTCGGGACAACATCTGTGACAACCAAACAGTGTTGCCAAAAACACAACTGTTTGTTTTCTTCTTCTACTCCTTGAAGTGAACAATATGTCACTTCTTTTTCCCGCTAGTTGGTATAAGAAAAAAGGGGAGAGCGAAAAGGAGTCTGTCTGGCTTTTTGCAGGAAAGCAAAATATCGGTTGGGAATGGAGCTATTGTGAGTGTAGGCTACCAAAAAGCAATATCGAAGCATTTTGTCTCTCAGAAAATAATGTCTGATCAGCTCACCCGTCAACAGACGTCATCCCCCAAACGCTGTCAAACAAAGCTGAAGTGGAATGGTCTTTCAGCTTTCAGAGGGTCTCTCTGGGAATACCGCCTTCTACTTATTTAATCATCATATCCCCGAGAGCTCGAGCCTCTTCATTAATTATGGGCGCAAAAAAATCAGCCGAGCTGTTTCTGTGTAGGACGTGAGCGAGGCGTTAGCTCTGTTTTGGCGCGCATGGGAGTCGTGACCGCTCGGGGATAACATTTTCACAAATTACCCACATTTTCCCCCTAAAAACCGAATCGGTGTCAGGGCTCATCTTACGTGTGGCGTTTCGGTTGGCTTAGAATATCTTCAGTGCAAAGAACAAGCAGAAGAGGTAAACTGAATGTTTTGATATATTTGCCACTTCTAAACCGTTCATATTGGATGAACTTTTTATAGGCCGGAGCACATCGTAAACCGACCCAGATGAAGTGGCAGTGGGGTGGGTGATTTACCACTATTAACCCCCACTCTACCCTCAACCTCACGGACTGTTTTTCTATTTTCCATGGAGCTCTCGGGGGAGAGATTACACATGTAATTTTCAGCTGTCTGATGTTTTAAGTAAACCCCCCATACATAAATAAAACAGTTCTATGAAGAAAAAACATTAACGAAGAATGATGAACTGTGAGGTGGTAGGCTCCTTCTATAGGAGATTTAAGCATGATCTGGATTTATACGTGTTCTATCAGCAAATAATTATAATGCACATGGTTACACAACAATATGGTGGGTGAATGTAAGAAGGGTCAGGGGTTCACTTCAAAAATGAAGAATTTGGGTATTTATGGGGTGTAAACTTCAGACCACATAAACCACAAGAATTACCGTGTTAACGCCAAGGCAGATTTTAATGTAAAATCTGTAAAACTCATTTTTGACGTCTAATGATTTTTAAATAACCTTTGTTTCACCTTTGCGATATTATTTACAGCCTGCACTATCCTGTAGGTCTGACAACTCCGATGTGTTGGAGCAAGTTGTTAAAGTTATAATTTTGTAAGGAATATTTAAACTAGGGTGAAAATCAATTAGACATTTTTTAAATAAAAATAATTTGTCGAGTATTTATTTAAAAATTAAAACATACAAATACAAAAGGAAATTAGGCCTACTATAAAATTAATATGCAAATGTATTATATATTTATTTTGTATCATTCATTTTTATCATCTATTTTTATTATCATTATACAATTCAGTAATTACCTTTTGAAATGTTTAAATTACTTAATTATTTTCTACAAAAACACACTTCATACCCCCTAACATCTCAAGCCACTGACAACACTTTGACTCTCGTAATTCCTGCCTATTGAGTGGTCTATTCTGACAGCAGTGTGGTAGGAGCTCCTGACCCTGTGACTGGAGAGGGCCCCTGTTCAGTGGCCCTGTAAGGGCTCACTGGTGGTGCATGCTGGGGGCCCCTGCCTGGCCCTGGAGGAGGTGGCATAGGCTCTGGTTACTGGGTACCTGCACAAACACACACTAACACACACACACGCACGCACACACACACACACACACACACACACACACACACACACACACACACACACACACACACACACACACACACACACACACACACACACACACACACACACACACACACACACACACACACACACACACACACACACACACATCAGGCAGAAGGGAAGTATTGTGGCCAGCTCCTCAGCTATGCACTGATCACAGAGCAGTGAATAAAGCAGCACAGTCTGGAGGAACAGAGGAGACGCCAGCACACACAGATCTTTGCTCATCTGGTCTTCCCTGTGTGAGTGTGTAACCAGGACCCCCCCGGTGATTACAGTACTGGATATATCAACCACTGAACTTTGTCATCCTGCTGGCTAATTTTAGTGACACACCACAGCCACAGGATGGGCCTTTAGCTCTCTACCTTCCTTCCAACAGGTTCAGCCCAACCTCACTTTCAATTCGTGCATATATGTACATAATGTATTTCAGAAGATTTTGTGCAGGTTTGATATAGCAGTAGGGTTTGGAACAGCGGAGGGTTGCATACCTAGTAGTTGTGTCGGCAAATAGAATTTTGGAAGATACCTGATAATTCTATTTTAATGAACAAAACAGAGCTATGTCTAAAAAACACACACAAAAACACTTGGGGATATATCAGTTATTTCAAGCACCTTTCAAAAGGAAATCCTAATCACAAGTCTTACAATGGTAAATAAAACCATGAGGAAACACCTTTAAAGCAACACAGCAGCTCCTATACAGATAAGACCCAATATTATTACATTATTAATGGCACTGATGAAGATTGATGAAGTGTTTTCTTTCAGTGACTTCAGAGGGTCCAGGAAAGGGGGGATGAGAAGGAGGAGGGGTGGAGGGTACCGCGCTGCCTGACTGTTTATTTACATTTGCCCTTTTTAAATGATCCCTTTCTGTCCAACATCTGGTCCACATTACCTCACAGATATCTGTCCTAATGACCACTCCGTCTGATTCATCTCTCCTCTCTCTCACACACACACACACACACACACACACACACACACACACACACACACACACACACACACACACACACACACACACACACACACACACACACACACACACACACACACACACACACACACACACACACACACACACACACACACACACACACACACACACACACACACCTGGGAGACTTTACCCTCCTCTCTCACACCACCATCTTGCACATAACTCCTCTCTCTTTCCTTCTTGCCCTTTTTGTTGTGCTCCAAGTCAGCCATTTTCTCTGAGTGCATCCCAAATTGTACCCTATTCTCTGGTCAATAGTAGTGCACTATTTTAGGGAATAGGGTGTCATTTTGGATGCAACCCCTGGATTTGGTGTAGCCTGACGGATGCAAATGGCCACTTACTTAATTGGATCAGTTCCCAAGATGGAGATAAACTCGTGGTGCTTTTTGCCAAGTTATTTTCAGCTGCGTTCAGTTCAGTGGTGTGTGTAGAGAACGCTAATGAGGAGGAGAGAGGAGAGGAGACACGGCAGCATAGCTGTCCTCAGTCAGAACTCTGAACCAGACTTCTTCCCTGAAACACAATGAGGAGACGGGGACGCAGGTCCCCTTGTGTGACACCACGCTCTACATTCCAATTAAGAAGAGTGCCCGTCGATGATGCAACACAGGAGCTGTCCAATCAAACGACAGAACACGGAGCGCACCAATCTGAGCCTGCCTGCTCTTTCAGGAACAGGTAGTGGATATTGTCATTCAACAGATAAATTAGTCTGGGAATGAAATTGAAATTCAAACGGTGCCTATCACGGACAAAAAAAGGAAAAGGAAATCCGTTTCATTCCATCCTGTCTGTGTCTGCTTGTGTTGCGCTCGCTTGATACCTGAGTGCTTCAGACATTAGCAGATGATTATTGATGCAAACATTGATGCCGTCATAACAGTGCTGCTGTGTTGCCTCCCCAAAATCAAGTGGTGGCTGTGTGCCAGAGGGGGAGAGAGAGTTGGCTGAGGTTCCCTAATTAACAGGGTGGTCTACAGCCTGGCCCAATAGGTAATCTCATCAGAGCAGGGCTTTATACAGATAAAGACCACCCTCCTCTCATCTCCCTCCCTCCTTGTGTCCCCTCTCCCTACTCACATCCCCCACCCCAAGGACTCCCTCTCTCCCCTCCCTCCCCAAACCTCCAACCACGCCACAGTCAAAGTCGCTAATACCTGGAACAAGCAAACATGGCTAGCAACATACCAGGGCTCAAATAAATCGATTGACCTCATTTTCAATAACAGTGCTGTTTCCAGACAAATGAATGATTTGTTGGCCCCATATAAAACTGCCATCTGGATGGAGTGTACAGTACAATGCAGTACAGTACAGTGCAGTAGGTCCCAGACCTGTGTTCAAATACTATTTTAAATATTTTAATAACTTTTGAGCATTTGCTTTGGCCTGCCTGGATTGGCAGGTAGGCAAGGTTTGCAATTTTCAGATTTTTCAGTTGGTTCCATTGTAACAGGCAAGCGCAATCAAACCGGTTTTAGGTATGTAAAATTACTTCAAATACTATTTGAACCCTGGTCTGGTAGCTATGCATCACCCGGCAGCACAGCTGGCACAGGCTGAAGCTAGGAGGTTACAGTTAGCATCATCCCTGCCTTAGCATCTGGCTGAAGCTAAAATAAACCAATACCGGTGAGGAGATTATGCACTAACTGAATTTTGCACATTCTGGTCTCAATCATATTAGGCCATAATCCCAATCAATCTTGACACTATTCTGATCCAATCCAAGCCAGCCCTGCATCCTTCATAGACATAATGTGTATTTTATTCAGTTATCAAGTCACTTTGTAGCTCTGACCCCTTTTGTCTGAGAAATATATAGAAAAAATGATTCCAAAACAAATCCCTGACAGAGCTTCAGCTGTAGTCAAAGTCCTCGTCCCACACACAGTCCTTTTGTTTTGGGGGGCTGAGATTGGTGGCATCGTGGTTCACACTAGCTGCACAGCCTGCACTTGAGGTTTTTAGAGACATCTGATTTATTAGCTTGTCAAGGGAAGCATTGTTCAAGAAGGCAATCAAAAACCACTTACCTAGCTGAACTAAAATTACTGCTTTTTCACTGGCTAATTTGTGTAACTCCCATGGAGGGGGCTGGGTAAAGAGTTTGATGAGGCATAAAATTATGATTAATGAATTTATTGCCCCACTGCTCATCAAACTGTTGTAGTTTATACTTCTCCCTTTTTCCTCTTTCATGCCGATGGTGTCAGGGAGACCGGAGCGACTGAGAGAGAGGGACAAGAGAGGGATGGTTTAGTGCTGGCCCTGGTCGCCCCCCCAGTCCTTAACCTGTGTGACCTGACAGGTATGTGAATGTAACTGGGGCAATGCCAGCAGACTGGGAGCACAAAGGACAGTTTAATAGGAGGTTAAACTGGAAACAGGAGTAAACCCGCTGCAGGGGAACATGCTCTCAACTTTCAGGCTCTGATCACTTTGTGGGAAAAGCCAGCAGTAACCAGATCCAACAACGCCACCCCTCCACCCTCTCTCTCTCTCCCTATTTCTTTCCCAGTAACCCCCCTTCTTTAGCCCTCGAAAGAAGAAAAAGCCAGTGAGTGAGCAACAAAACCAGCAAATAATTAATTAAAAATCAACATGAACACAAACTATTGAGGAAACAATCACCTTTTTGTGAATTGAATGAGGCTAGCGTAGGAATAAGCCATTATTGTGTTCACACACACACACACACACACACACACACACACACACACACACACACACACACACACACACACACACACACACACACACACACACACACACACACACACACACACACACACACACACACACAATGGTGGGTGTAGGGGGGGTAGCAGGGGTAGAAGAGTGGTCGCAATGGGGTCAAAATCACTTCTGCATGTTTGCTAAATAAGCCCCCGTCTATCCCCCTGTACCTCCTCCATACACCCCTCTCTCATAACTCCAAGGCAATACATCTCTCTGTCTCTCAGTTCGACATTGTATAGATGTTTACACTTGATTACTCCACATGCCTTTCTCCCCTCTTGCTCTTTGGGCAATTGTGCTTGATTAAGTCCTCACTTGTTCACCATCGCCGGGAACACTAAAGAATGCATTGTTTCTATGCACTGCAGATCCTCCCTTGGAGCTTTCGCAGATATCCCCCGATAGGCCTGTTTCTGCATTCACAGATTCATTAGGTTGGTCTCTTAAATACATCAAAGGGCTTCCATTCACACAATAAACTGATAAAAGCAATTATGATCCAATGCTGTATGGTATTTAGATCGCATGGGATGTAGCATTAGATAATGAGCAGGCTTGATGACATAAGAATTCTGCGAAAGCTCTCTCTCTTTCTAGAATACATATTCTACTTGCATGCAAGGTTTTCCTTAACAGTATGCTATGAATTATCATAACAGTGATGGATGAAGTACAGCAGTATATTGTGCAGGAAACCCATATTACAGTAAAATTTAATTCTTTCTTATGATTGACATAAACTCCTCACAATAGTCAGAGGCCTACTCAACATAGTTATGCTTAAAATATGTTCAACATTAAACGTTAACACTTACATTCCTTTAAATATTAATATCCTTCATGCACTCCGTCATTCCCTTTGACAGTGGTTGAAGAAGGGATAGGCAGGGCTGTATGATTGTGATAATCTCATTTACTGAGATGCATGGAGGAGATGAAATAGATTTGTCAAAAGGAGAAATTAAAATTCTCTCTGCAGCACTGAGTGCCTGATATTCTCTCTCTCTCTCTCTCTTTCTCTCTCTCTCTCAGCAACCCAATCGGCATATGCAGATAGATCATATTCCAATACATTTTTCATGAGCATGTTTCATCATTATTCGGGATAAAAAGGGAGAGGCGGAAAGTGGTTATTAAACAAACGATTGAATCATCAGACTGAGAAATAGCTTTAGAAATAAACTTTCTGAGCAAATGTTTTGCTCCACAATCCAATTAAACTCTTTAACAAATGTGCATATAGTCGAACCCAGTTCATTATACAGCATGCATTTGAATGGGAGCAGTCAAAATGGAATACCTCCTCTATCAGGCTTTGCTAAACTTGATATTTTCATCAAAGATAGTCGTTTTTTCACCTACGATTGAATATGATTGAGATCGTCCACACTATTTTTCTCAAAAGAAAAACAAATCCCAGCTCTATATATTATGCAATAGTTGTAGCAATGCTCAATAGTTTGCAATTCAAAATGTAATTCCTCTAAGAATATCATTAAGTTATAATATCTAGTTCCAACCAGAAAATACATCCCTGTGGAATTCTAATAAGAGTGTTACTTGCATATAATTTACCACAGTAGCACAGTAGTCCTAATCCTCTGAGCGCTCTGGGTGCTGGCCTGTGTGTGTGTGTGGGGGGGGGGGGGGGGGGGGGGGGGGTTCATACACAGTACCTGCAGCCAGTGGCTGTCATCACTTTCATATTTAGCTCAGTTACTGCACAAACACAGAGCAGAGATGCATAGAAACTACCTTAAATTAGCAACAGAACACTGCCTGCTGCACTTGAAACGTACCTGCAAGTCAGCATTTCATTGCACTGTGTACTCCATGTACAGTATATTATGTGTAAAAGACAATTAAACAAACTTGAACTTGAAGTGAATTTACTGGCAATGACTTCTTTTCAATTCGTCTGTGGTTTGTTCAAGATCAAGACAGATACATCACTGAAAACAATGATAGAGGAATTTAATATCGCTAAAACAAAAAAATATATTATTTGTTTTTACTTCACACAAATTACAGTACCTCAGTACTGCCCTGTTAAGCTTCACGGTCGTTTCTTTGTTTTCTTGTTTTGTTGGCGACATTTACTATAATAAAAGAAAATGTACGCTCACCACGCTGCACCTTGGTCTCCTTCCGCCGACGGACGCGACAGAACTACCCACCACAAACGGACCAAGCAGCGTGGTAAGGAGGACTGGACATGGGAGGACATCCTGGACGGCAAAGGATCCTGGACGTGGGAGGAGATCCTGGCCGGAAGGGATTGCCTCCCATGGGAACAGGTGGAAGCAGCTAGGAAGGCGGAGGCAGCTAGAAAGGGGCCCCAGCGTTACGAGGGGACACGGCTAGCACGGAAGCCCGAGAAGCCACTCCCAAAAGTTTTTTTGGGGGGGGAACACGAGGAGATTGGCTGAGTCAGGTTGGAGACCTGAGCCAACTCCTCGTGCTTACCGTGGGGAGAGTGTGACTAGTCAGGCCCCATGTTATGCGGCTCTGCGCAGTGTGTCTCCATTGCGCACTCATAGCTCGGTGCTCTATATTCCAGCTCCCCGCATCGGCCGGGCTAGAGTGGGCATCCAGCCAGGACGGATGGTGCCGGCTCAGCGCGTCTGGCCTCCAGTGTGTCTCTTCGGTCCAGGATATCCTGCGCCGGCTCTGCGCACTGTGTCGCCGGTGCGTGTACACAGCCCCAGTACGTCCTGTGCCAGCACCCCGCAGTTGCCGGGCTAGGGTGAGCATCCAGCCAGGACGGGTTGTGCCAGCTCTGCTCTCCAGACCTCCAGTGCGTCTCCACGGCCCAGTGATGATCCATGGCACGAAGCTTCCAGTGATGATCCATGGCACTAAGCCTCCAGTGATGATCCATGGCACTAAGCCTCCAGTGATGATCCATGGCACGAAGCTTCCAGTGATGATCAATGGCACGAAGCCTCCAGTGATGTGCCATGGCACGAAGTCTCCAGTGATGATCCATGGCACGAAGCCTCCAGTGATGATCCTTGGCACGAAGCCTCCAGTGATGATCCATGGCACGAAGCCTCCAGTGATGAGTCATAGCACGAAGCCTCCAACGATAGCCTCCAGTCCGGAGCCTCCAGCGACGGTCTCCAGTCCGGAGCCTCCAGCGACGGACTCCAGTCCGGAGCGTCCAGCGACGGTCCCCAGTCCGGAGCCTCCAGCGACGGTCCCCAGTCCGGAGCCTCCACCGACGGTCTCCAGTCCGGAGCCTCCAATGACGGCCTCCAGTCCGGAGCCTCCAGCGACGGACTCCAGTCCGGAGCGTATAGCGACGGTCCCCAGTCCGGAGCCTCCACCGACGGTCTCCAGTCCGGAGCCTCCAATGACGGCCTCCAGTCCGGAGCCTCCATCGACGGCCTCCAGTCAGGAGCCTCCAGCGACGGTCCCCAGTCCGGGGCCTGCAGCGAGGGTCCCCATTCCGGGGCCTGCGGCGAGGGTCCCCAGTCCGGGGCCTGCGGAGAAGGTCCCCAGTCCGGGGCCTGCGGAGAAGGTCCCCAGTCCGGGGCCTGCAACAAGGGTCCCCAGTCCGGGGCCTGCGGCGAGGGTCCCCAGTCCGGGGCCTACAACGAGGGTCCCCAGTCCGGGGCCTGCGGCGAGGGTCCCCAGTCCGGGGCCTGCGGCGAAGGTCCCCAGTCCGGGGCCTGCAACGAGGGTCCCCAGTCCGGGGCCTACAACGAGGCTCCCCTGTCCGGGGCCTACGGCGAGGGTCCCCAGTCCGGGGCCTGCAACGAGGGTCCCCAGTCCGGGGCCTACAACGAGGCTCCCCTGTCCGGGGCCTACGGCGAGGGTCCCCAGTCCGGGGCCTACAACGAGGGTCCCCAGTCCGGGGCCTGCGGAGAAGGTCCCCAGTCCGGGGTCGGCGACGAGGGTCCCCGCACAAGAGGCGCCACCAAAGTGGGGTGAGCCAGAGGTGGAGCGCACCAGAGCCGCCACTGCAGGCAGATGCCCACCCGGACCCTCCCCTATAGGTTCAGGTTTTGCGGCCAGAATCCGCAACCTTTGGGGGGGGGGGGGGGGGGGGGTACTGTCACGCCCTGACCTTAGAGAGCCTTTTTATGTCTCTATTTGGTTTGGTCAGGCTGTGATTTGGGTGTGCATTCTATGTTCTTTAATTCTATGTTTTGTATTTCTATGTTTTGGCCGGGTATGGTTCTCAATCAGGGACAGTTATATATCGTTGTCTCTGATTGGGAGTCATACTTAGGCAGCCTTTTATCCTTTGGTGTTTGTTGGTAGTTATCTTTGTTAGTGGCACTAATGCCCTGTTAAGCTTTACGGTCGTTTCTTTGTTTTCTTGAATTGTTGGCGACATTTACTATAATAAAAGAAAATGTATGATCACCACGCTGCACCTTGGTCTCCTTCCGACGATGGCCGTGACAGTGTCAGATGGGAACACACATTTATTACCACGCAGGGGACGATCATTCCCCTTCTCTCTCTCCTTTCTACCCCCCATCTATCTCTCTCCTCTCTCTCCGCCCCCCCTCTCTCTCCTCTCTACACCACTTCTCTCTCGCTCCTCTCTCTCCGCCCCCCGTCTCTCTCCTCTCTACCCCCCTTCTCTCTCTCCCCTCTCTCTCCGCCCCCTCTACCCCCCCTCTCTCTCCGCTCTACCCCCCTTCTCTCGCTCTCTGCTCTCTCTCTCTCCCCTCTCTTTCTTTCTCTCTACCTCCAGTCCTTGACCTGTGGACTGACTCTTCCAAATGCACTGTGTTCATTAGCAGGTCGCCCACTACACCTCCCGCTTCACTGTCATTAGTAAATACATTCAGTATTGACACACATATAAAAATCACTGACACATTATGTCATAGAGCAGTTTTACCCAGAGGGCAATGTGGGTTTCAGTCTCAGCGTCCCATTACACCAGCCCCAAGCCTTCCACCTGCACCAGTCGATAGGGAGTAAAACTCTGATTTACGTTCAGAATCACACTGATAGAAAACCCTAAAAGACGTATTGGGCCTCAGCCGCATAATATGTTAAGGTTAGACAGTCGTAGTTTGCACGCATAATTGCTTTAATGTGAGCTATTAAGCCTAAGTGCATATGATTTTACTGTTTACCCTACATTCGACCTGATGATTACGTTGATCAATACATATGATTTGTAAGTCGCTGGCCATCGATCGAATAGTAAAATGTTTGACCTTGTGTAAAGGAGCTCTTACTGCAGGCCAGTGACACTCAGAGGAAACAGGGAGGCTGGGCGACAAATAAGAGAACAGGACAAACATGGCTGCTATTTCTAAAGACACACAGACCCCAAATGTACTGTGTTGGCTCCGATATTTCCTTTTCACTTGTCCCTTTCCAACACATTTCCAACAACTACTATGCGTAAACATCGTAGTGCAGAACAGTCTCTTCAAATTAT
>NC_074699.1:35171332-35246332 GCF_029448725.1 Salvelinus fontinalis
GACATACATACTTCTTTAAAGGATATATCTTCATTATTATTCCCCGCAAACCCGGCTTTTACCTTCAATTTATACATTTTATACACATTTTACAGAAACAGTCTACTTTACAATAGTTCTCTCTTGTTTGTTCTTAGTCCTTCCTCTATTTCTGATGTCCATCCACCTTCTACTTGCCTCTTCCATTTTTGTGCTAATGCTGCAATTAATTGGTTGTAATTTTGGGTAGAGCAGACATTTCCATATGTCTGTGTTAGCTGCATGTGTGACATAACTCCACCAGTCCTATTTATGATATCATTCACTAAAATTATACTTTTTTTAAACATTTCTTAGAAAAATACAGTTTTTTTTTATCAATTAGTATATTTCAATTTAACCACAATATTTGTTGTATCATTTGTTCTGTCTTTTCAGGTGGATTAAACTGAAATTGCAACCAACTTTCTAAGGCTTGTTTAAAAAATAAAGATATTTTGGAGATTATTTCCTTTTCAAACAACCGAAAGTGAGCAGGTGTAATCTGAATAAAGGGAAAAAGGCCCTTCTTGAACATAGGATGAGACATTCGTACCAATTTACCAGAGAACCAGTTTGGATTTAAGTATAACTTTTGTATGACTGATTGAGAGGTCTAGTGAGAGGTCTAAGGCTTTAATATTTAATCATTTCTGCCCTCCGAATTCATATTCGTAAAATAAATAGGCCCTTTCAATTTTATTTGGCTTGCCGTTCCAAATAAAATTGAATATTTTTTGTTCATATAATTTAAAAAGCAGGTCACTAGGTGTAGGCAAAACCATAAGCAAATAGGTAAACTGTGATATGACTAAGGAGTTAATCAGGGTGATTTTTCCATAAATAGACAGGTATTTTCCTTTCCATGGTAACAAGATCTTATCTATTTTTGCTAACTTTCCATAAAACATTATTGGAGTGAGATCATTTCTTTCTTTTGGGATTTGTATAGCGAGTATGTCCACATCTCAGTCAGACCATTTAATTGGTAAACTACATGGTAATGTAAAATTAGCATTTTTTAGTGATCCAATACGTAATATAGTACACTTATCATAATTTGGTTTTATTCCAGAGAGGATAGCAAAAAAAAAAACTCTATGAGGCTGTGGAGAGACTCTAATTGTGGTTTTAAAAGAAAACATGAATCATCAGCGTACAATGACACCTTCGCTATAAAAACCAGACCCGGTGTGCCCGATATTTCATAGTATTCTATTGTTTCCAGTACTTGTCTTATATTATCTCCAATGTATCGTCCATGTAAAAAACCTTTTTAATTCTATGGGCCAAGTATTTTGCTAGGATTTTTGCATCACAACACTAAAGTGTAAGGTCTCCAATTTTTTTAATGGACTGGATCTTTATATATACCACTTGGGTCCTGTTTCAGGAATAATGATTTCACTACCGGTACATTTTTTTGGTAGCATTTATAAATTCTTCTGTCCTAGTTCTAAATAATTTATCATCTAGTAGGCTTTGATTAAATTTCCAATATCCTCGCCCACGTGGAAATTCTGTAAGAGTAATATATATGCCAATTATGTGATGATCCGACCGATTCTGTCCCCTATCAATTTTTTTACAACTTTTGGTGCCTGAGAGAATGGCATAAGAAAGTAGTCAAGATGACTAGCTAGATTAAGCCTCTGCCATGCATATCTCACTAGGTCCGGGTATTTAAGTCTCCATATATCCACTAATTCCAATATATCCATGACATTCATGATTTCCTTATGTCCCTGAGGGTGATAGTTTGTAGTGTGATTTCCTTTCCGGTCCATAGAGGTATTTAACACCGTATTAAAATCTCCCACCATAATAATAGAGTCTAGTGTTGCTTGTAGAGTTGATAAATTCTTATATATATTTTCAAAGAAGCTTGGATCATCATTATTTGGACCGTATAGGTTTAATAAGCCATATCTGTTAATTGTCCAATAACATATTTAAAATAATACATCTACCTTGAGCATTTGTTTGGACAATTTGCACATTTGGATCAAAATTATTGTTAATTAAAACCATCACCCCTTTTGAATTTCTTTGCCCATGGGAGAAATATACACTGCTCAAAAAATAAAGGGAACACTTGAACAACACAATGTAACTCCAAGTCAATCACACTTCTGTGAAATCAAACTGTCCACTTAGGAAGCAACACTGATTGACAATACATTTCACATGCTGTTGTGCAAATGGAATAGACAACAGGTGGAAATTATAGGCAATTAGCAAGACACCGCCGATAAAGGAGTGGTTCTGCAGGTGGTGACCACAGACCACTTCTCAGTTCCTATGCTTCCTGGCTGATGTTTTGGTCACTTTTGAATGCTGGCGGTGCTTTCACTCTAGTGGTAGCATGAGATGGAGTCTACAACCCACACAAGTGGCTCAGGTAGTGCAGCTCATCCAGGATGGCACATCAATGCGAGCTGTGGCAAGAAGGTTTGCTGTGTCTGTCAGCGTAGTGTCCAGAGCATGGAGGCGCTACCAGGAGACAGGCCAGTACATCAGGAAACGTGGAGGAGGCCGTTTGAGGGCAACAACCCAGCAGCAGGACCGCTACCTCCACCTTTGTGCAAGGAGGATCAGGAGGAGCACTGCCAGAGCCCTGCAAAATGACCTCCAGCAGGCCACAAATGTGCATGTGTCTGCTCAAACGGTCAGAAACAGACTCCATGAGGGTGGTATGAGGGCCCGACGTCCACAGGTGGGGGTTGTGCTTACAGCCCAACACCGTGCAGGACGTTTGGCATTTGCCAGAGAACACCAAGATTGGCAAATTCGCCACTGGCGCCCTGTGCTCTTCACAGATGAAAGCAGGTTCACACTGAGCACGTGACAGACGTGACAGAGTCTGGAGACGCCGTGGAGAACGTTCTGCTGCCTGCAACATCCTCCAGCATGACCGGATTGGCGGTGGGTCAGTCATGGTGTGGGGTGGCATTTCTTTGGGGGGCCGCACAGCCCTCCATGTGCTCGCCAGAGGTAGCCTGACTGCCATTAGGTACCGAGATGAGATCCTCAGACCCCTTGTGAGACCATATGCTGGTGCGGTTGACCCTGGGTACCTCCTAATGCAAGACAATGCTAGACCTCATGTGGCTGGAGTGTGTCAGCAGTTCCTGCAAGAGGAAGGCATTGATGCTATGGACTGGCCCGCCCGTTCCCCAGACCTGAATCCAATTGAGCACATCTGGGACATCATGTCTCGCTCCATCCACCAAAGCCACGTTGCACCACAGACTGTCCAGGAGTTGGCGGATGCTTTAGTCAAGGTCTGGGAGGAGATCTCTCAGGAGACCATCCGCCACCTCATCAGGAGCATGCCCAGGCGTTGTAGGGAGGTCATACAGGCACGTGGAGGCCACACACTACTGAGCCTCATTTTGACTTGTTTTAAGGACATTACATCAAAGTTGGATCAGACTGTAGTGTGGTTTTCCACTTTAATTTTGAGTGTGACTCCAAATCCAGACCTCCATGGGTTGATACATTTTATTTCCATTGATAATTTTTGTGTGATTTTGTTGTCAGCACATTCAACTATGTAAAGAAAAAAGTGATTAATAAGAAAATTTCATTCATTCAGATCTAGGATGTGTTATTTTAGTGTTCCCTTAATTTTTTTGAGCAGTGTATTTCGCCCCCCCCAGTTCTTTTTCCACAAAACTTAATCTAAAACTGTTGAATGGGTTTCCTGTAAACAATAGATATTATATTCCTTCTCTTTTAGCCAGGTAAATACTGATCGTCTTTTCTTATTATCTGCTAGGCCATTACAATGACATTACATTACAATACTTCCTGTTAGGCCCTTAGTCGGCATAGTGCCTGGATCTAGCGGCTCTCCATACGGTGCTTTCATTTGAGTGTTATGCTGCGTTTGGACGCGAGACACATAGACACTCCAGATCAGGGTTTTGGAGTCTGAGTGACTGGAACAGAATAGATAGGCCTGTGCTGATTACATTGACAGATGGCTAAGCAGTGGAGCTATCTTAGGCTATACTCTTGGAATGGTTTGAAACATCCTTTGTGTTTTGGCAATAGAGTAGTGTGATATGTGATCCATCACAATGAATGAAGCAACAGTGTTTAAAGAGCAAAGGATCTGTTTTTTTTTTATTCTTGTTGTGTCACGTTTAAACTGATGGCAATCAGATACCCGTACTTGGCCTGAACACCTGTTTTCTAAAGCAGAATGTCCTGTCATATGTATTAAATAGCAAGACACTGTAAACGTCTAAGTATCTCTCCATCCTTCATTACCTATATCATTCCATATCAGTCTTTGTCTTTGTGTTGTTCTCACAGCGTCTCTTTCGCTCCACAGATGGGGTGTATGTGACTGTGTGTGTCGGCATCTGTGCATGAGCCTGTGTGTGTGCCTACAAGCTTACTTGTGTGCGTGCTCACTTGTGAATAGTGTGTGTGTGTGTGTGTGTGTGTGTGTGTGTGTGTGTGTGTGTGTGTGTGTGTGTGTGTGTGTGTGTGTGTGTGTGTGTGTGTGTGTGTGTGTGTGTGTGTGTGTGTGTGTGTGTGTGTGCTCGTGCGTGCAGATGTGTCAGTATATGCTTGTATGCATACGTTGGTTCATGTGTGTGTTCTCAGTCTACCTGTGTTAGAGCCAGGTGCTGAGGGACCTATTAGGAGGCATTGGACCTGGATCAATAGAGAAAACATCAGAGAGAATGTGAATTCCCAGCTTCATTAGTCAACTCTGTGTCTGGTCAATGAGGTGGTGTTAAACACCTTCACTCCTGTGTACACCAGATTAGCACTGTCTGACGCCATCCAGTGTAATGTACTGGGTGTATTAGGAGAAATGGTGTAGATGTAT
Source organism: Salvelinus fontinalis (assembly GCF_029448725.1). NCBI lineage: Eukaryota > Metazoa > Chordata > Actinopteri > Salmoniformes > Salmonidae > Salvelinus > Salvelinus fontinalis. Next base: position 35,176,200 of record NC_074699.1, read on the forward strand.
TCTATGCGTGTTCATGCGATATTAACACATTGTTAAATGTGCTACACTTAGGATTTTTTGTAGTTTCAGAAATATATCTGCAGTAATAGTGGAATGATAGTGTTTCACAGTATTACTTACCCAGTGTTGTGATTGGCTGTGATATTCGCTTATTGATTTCTCCCACTGGAGTGGCATCTGTTGTCAAAATGGGAAAGCTGTGTGGACTTTGTGGGTGTGTTATCTAGTGGAAATCGGGTCAACTGGCCAATGTAGAAATCGCATTTCCTGGTTGCTGAAATACTACACTTTTCTCTCAATTTCAGTTTATGTGAGAAAATAAGCACTGAATAGTGTAGTGAATCATTGTACCATCTAAATTGCTGTGAAATATATTTTCATTAACTTCTAGTTGCACACAATCCCGGATCCGGGAGCACCCTCATAGTGAAAAAATTAATATATTTTGCTGGTTTATTCGTTATCGCTATTGTTGGCTTGAATCAATGCTGTTGTGTGCTTGGCTATTGTAGTAAGCTAATATAATGCTATATTGTGTTTTCGCTGTAAAACACTTAAAAAATCTGAAATATTGGCTGGATTCACAAGATCTTAGTCTTTCATTTGCTGTACGCTGTGTAATTTTCATAAATGTTTTATGATGAGTATTTAGGTAATTCACGTTGGTCTCTGTAGTTATTCTAGTTGCTTTGGTGAGAGTTGTGATGGTGGCTGCAATGTAAAACTATGATTTATACCTGAAATATGCAAATTTTTCTAACAAAACATATGCTATACAATAAATATGTTATCAGACTGTCATCTGATGAAGTTGTTTCTTGGTTAGTGACTATTTATATCTTTATTTGGTCGAAATTGTGATAGCTACCTATGCAGGAAAAAAATGGTGGAAAAAAAAGTTGTGTCTTTTGCTATCGTGGTTAGCTAATAGAAATACATATTGTGTCTTCCCTGTAAAACATTTTAAAAATCAGAAATGATGGCTGGATTCACAAGATGTGTATCTTTCATCTGGTGTCTTGGACTTGTGATTTAATGATATTTAGATGCTAGTATTTACTTGTGACGCTATGCTAGGCTATGCTAGTCAGCTTTTTTACTGATGGGGGTGCTCCCGGATCCGGGATTGTGTGCAAGTAGAAGTTAATGCAACCGCTGTGTTAGATTTTTAAAATGAACGTTACTACGACACACAGCGTGCGTTACAGCGAGACCGTGCCGAAATTAATGGCGGAATTATAGTGTAACATTTTTCAACAGAAATATGAATTAACAGCATAAATAGTTCTTACTATTTGATGAGCTTCCATCAGAATCTTGTGCAAGTTGTCTTTTGTCCAGAATCATCGTTGCTCGGTTGTAGATTGTCGTCTTCAACTTAGGAATTAGCAGCAAACATTAGCTATGTGGCCCAGACGTATTTAACGCTTCATACGGAGCACAAAGAAAATTCCGAAAATCGCAATAAACTGATATAAACTGATATAACTCGGTTTAAAATAACTACATTATGATGTTTTTAACACCTATATCGAATAAAATCAGAGCCGGATATATCTAAGGCCTATAACAAGAGCTTTTCAGAATGCCATCCTGAGTTCTGCTTTGCGCCATGACGAACGTTGAAAAGAGTGCACTCACCGTTCCAAGAGCTTTTATACTGCCTCAGATCTGCCTAGCAACCCCATTCCAATTCTCACTGCTTACTGACATCTAGGGGAAATCGTATGCAGTGCATATCGACCCATAGATTACTTGCAAATTAATAAACTGACCCTGGAACAGAGTGCCCGATTTCAGATTTCTCACTTCCTGACAGGAAGTTTGCTGCAACTTGAGTTCTGTTTTACTCACAGATATAATTCAAACAGTTTTAGAAACTAGAGAGTGTTTTCTATCAGATAGTAATAATAATATGCATATTGTACAAGCAGGAATTGAGTACGAGGCAGTTTAATTTGGGAACGAATTTTTACAAAGTCGAAATGGCGCCCCCCTATTGAGAAAAGGTTATTAAGATATATATATATATATATATTGTTTTACAGTTGTTTGAAGATATTTGTTTTGAATGCAGCATAGTGCTGTTGCAATTCACCTAGCTACCACACAGAGGATATTTTTTTATTTTAAATTCTAGGTGTAGCACACATATTTAATTAAAATTATACACTGAGTATACAAAACATTAAGAACACCTGCTCTTTCCATGACATAGACTGACCAGGTGAATCCAGGTGAAATCTATGATCCCTTATTGATGTCACTTGTTAAATCCACTTCAATCAGTGTAGAAAAAAAGTGTGTGGGGGGGAGGGCAGTGCAACTCAATATTAGGTAGGTGTTCTTAATGTTTAGTGTACTCAGTGTATATTTTAAGTGTTGAGGAGTGAGACAGGGATGTCTTCTGTCTCCATATCTGTTAATTAACGGCATCTAAATACTCGCAATGAAAATAGTATTTTATTAACAATGTTCACAGTCATTTGATCATCTCAACTCTCTCTGATCTCCCTGTCATTCATGTATGTCACCTTAGATTTTATTGTCCATGTATTAACTTGTATTAACTTGTCTAGCATCTCGCATTTCCTCCCCAAGCTGACAACTGAACACAGACATTTCTGACCAAGGGGTGGGTCAAAGTTGGAGTGGATTCCATCTGCTTTCTGTTTATGTGTAAACCCAACCAACAAGCTAGCTGCTAGGGTAACAGGAGCACCTCACAGCAGCGTGATCAAGGTAGCATGAGTACACTACACAGGGCTATTAGATGTAGAGTGATACGGTTGAAGCTGCTTCTTGTGAACCTCACCGCCACTCACCAGTTTACTGTTGAGGTGAGCTCTGGAATACCAGGAAGGTAGCCACTCGAATTGAGGTGGGGGGGATTGTACGACACACACAATACTGGATAGTTAGCCCAGCTGTGACCTCATATTCCCAACCCGGTCTCTTGCTAGCCTCCGCCCTGTTCAGCTAAAGTCTGATGCCATTCACTTCCCTCAATCAAGCTCCAGTCGAAACGTGTGTTGTGTGTTTGCATTAGGCTGCATCGTCTCCCTGCCTCCCAACCTAGTTATTAACCCAAACAGTGGCTGTCACTTGTTTGTGTTTCAGTTTTAATTGCATCTGGATGTTATGCCTCATGTGAACACAGACATTAACATTTCTCTTGCATGGTATAATCAGTTGTTCAACCACAATACCATACAGACAAAACAGAGACGGGAGGGGAAATAACCACACGCAATCATGTTTGCTGCACAAGCACATTTGGGTGAGGCCTGAGTGTGTTTGTTTGTGTGTGTGTGTGTATGTGTGTGAGTTTGTGCGTGTGTGTATGTGTGTGTACTGGAATCTAAATGATGCCTCTATAGGCCTCCTGAGGCCTGAGATTGGGCTTCAAACTCACACAGTCTCTATCACACCCTCAATAAGCTCTGGGTTTTTAATGAGGGCAAATTCAATCTGTGTCATTTTCTCCCGACCCAAAAATATCCAGTGTCTTTAAATCATCTAATGCAAATGCACTCTCTCTGTTCAAAACCAAAAGACACATATAATAAGACCATCAGTCAGTGAGTACAGCTCCTGGGTGAGAGACAGCATGACATGTATGGTGAATCATGATGCAAAAGGTAATGGAATCTATCTATAACAGGCATTCTTCTGTTCAACGCAATGACGACAAAGAACATGATGCTACCTGTGCCAGAACAGACATGTGATATGACATCTGAGGTCCCTGGTTTCTCTGAGAACCTCTCTACTGCGTATATGACCATCAAAGACTTCTCTCTCTCTCTCTCTCTATGGCCGTTCAACCCTTCTGTCAAAACCATTCAGATCTGTCCAGTTGCCACATTCAGTGCTACAGATGTAGTACTGAATTTTTGATGTTGTTGTAAGATGGCACCGGAGGGAAAGGCTGCCATTTTATGGGCTCTGAACAAAACGTGCTATTTTGTTAGTTTTTTCGCATTGTTTGTAACTTATTTTGTACATAATGTTGCTGCTACCGTCTCTTATGAACGAAAAGAGATTCTGGACATCAGAACAGCGATTACTCACCTTGAACTGGATGAAGAAATGTTCTTTAATGAGTCGAACGAGAGGGATTTACTCCAGACACCCGACAAGGCCCTCATCCTGTCATTCACAGGAGAAAGAGAGAGGTATCGCGGAAGGAGATGTCTTGTAAGGATCCAGCGACGAGTGGTTAATCTGCCTTTGCCATCGGTACTATTGGCCCACGTACAATCACTAGATAACTTATTATGGCTGCAGGGGCAGTATTGAGTAGCTTGGATGAAAAGGTGCCCAGAGTAAACTGCCTGCTCTTCAGTCCCAGTTGCTAATATATGCATATTATTATTATTATTGGATAGAAAACACTCTGAAGTTTATAAAACTGTTTGAATGATGTATGTGAGTATAACAGAACTCATATGGCAGGCAAAAACCTGAAAAAAATCCAACCAGGAAGTGGGAAATCAGAGGTTTGTAGTTTTTCAACTCATTGGATATACAGTGTCTATGGGGTCATATTGCACTTCCTAAGGCTTTCACTAGATGTCAACAGTCTTTAGAACCTTGTTTGATGCTTCTACTGTGAAGGAGGGGGGAAAGGAGAGCTGATTGAGTCAGGGGTCTGCCAGAGTGGTATGAGCTGATCAAGCGAGCTCACGTGAGACCGACCTGCATTCCTTTGCAATTCTAAAGACAGAGGAATTCTCCGGTTGGAATATTATTGAAGATTTATGTTAAAAACATCCTAAAGATTGTTTCTATACATCGTTTGACATGTTTCTACAAACTGTAATATAATTTTGGAACTTTTCACCTGAACTTTAGCCTGGACTTGCCCGCGCCTCGTGAGTTTGGATTGTGAACTGAACACTCTAACAAAAGGCGGTATTTGGACATAAATGATGGACTTTATTGATCAAATCAAACATTTATTGTGGAACTGCGATTCCTGGGAGTGCATTCTGATGAAGATTATCAAAGGTAAGTGAATATTTATAACGCTATTTCTGACTTCTGTTGACTCCACGATATGGCGGGTATCTGCATTGCTTGTTTTTGTCTGAGCGCCGTACTCAGATTATGGCATGGTTTGCTTTTTCCGTAAAGCTTTTTTGAAATCTGACACAGCGGTTGCATTAAGGAGAAGTATATCTATAATTCTGTGCATAATACTTGTATCTTTTATCAACGTTTATTATGAGTATTTCTGTAAATTGATGTGGCTTTCTGAAAATTCGCCGGATGTTTTCGAGGCACAACATTACTGACCATAAAGCGCCAATGTAAACTGAGATTTTTGGATATAAATATGAACTTTATCGAACAAAACATACATGTATTGTCTAACAGGAAGTTCTATGAGTGTCATCTGATGAAGATCGTCAAAGGTTAATTGTATCTCTCTTTCTGCTTTTTGTGACTCCTCTCTTTGGCTGGAAAATGGCTGGGTGTGTTTTTGTGACTAGGCTCTGACCAAACATAATCATATGGTGTGCTTTCGCTGTAAAGTATTTTTGAAATCGGACACGATGGGTAAATTAAGAAGAAGTTAAGCTTTAATTTGGTGTATTGCACTTGTGAAGGTATGAAAGTTACATATTTCCCCAAAATATTTTAGAATTTCGCGCACTGCCTTCTCAACAGAATTTTTTACCTGTCTCCTCTCCTTCCTCTACACTGACTGAAGTGGATTTAACAAGTGACATCAATAAGGGATCATAACTTTCACCTGGATTTACCTGGTCTGTCTATGTCATGGAAAGAGAAGATGTTCCTAATGTTTTGTACACATAGTGTAAATTGTTGTGTATCATGAACAACATGGCTGCCACCAGAATACATCTACATTTTTTAAATTTATTTTTATTTCACCTTTATTTAACTAGGTAGGCCGGTTGAGAACAAGTTCTCATTTACAACTGCGACCTGGCCAAGATAAAGCAAAGCAGTGTGACACAAACAACACAAAGTTACACATGGGATAAATAAACATACAGTCAATATCACAAAAGAAAAGTCTCTATACAGTGTGTTCAAATGTAGTAAGATTAGGGAGGTAAGGCAATAAATAGGCCATAGTGGCAAAATAATTACAATTTAGCAATTAAACACTGGAGTGATAGATGTGCAGATGATGATGTGCAAGTAGAGATACTGGGGTGCGAAGGAGCAAAAAAGATAAATAACAATATGGGGATGAGGTAGTTGGGTGGGCTATTTACAGATGAGTTGTGTACAGGTGCAATGATTGGTAAGCTGCTCTGACAGCTGATGCTTAAAGTTAGTGAGGGAGATATAAGACTCCAGCTTCAGTGATTTTTGCAATTCGTACCAGTCATTGGCAGCAGAGAACTGGAAGGAAAAGTGTCCAAAAGAGGAGATGGCTTTGGGAATGACCAGTGAAATATACCTGCTGGAGCGCGTGCTACGGGTGGGTGTTGTTATCGTGACCAGTGAGCTGAGATAAGGCGGGGCTTTACCTAGCAAAGACTTATAGATGACCTGGAGCCAGTGTGTTTGGCAAAGAATATGTAGCGAGGGCCAGCCGACTAGAGCATACAGGTCGCAGTGGTGGGTAGTATATGGGGCTTTGGTGACAAAACGGATGGCACTGTGATAGGCTGCATCCAATTTGCTGAGTAGAGTGTTGGAGGCTATTTTGTAAATGACATTGCCAAAGTCAAGGATCGGTAGGATAGTCAGTTTTAAGAGGGTATGTTTGGCAGCATGAGAGAAGGATGCTTTGTTGCAAAATAGGAAGCCGATTCTAGATACAATTTTGGATTGGAGATGCTTAATGTGAGTCTGGAAGGAGAGTTTACAGTCTAACCAGACACCTAGGTATTTGTAGTTGTCCACATATTCTAAGTCAGAGCCGTCCAGAGAAGTGATAGTAGACAGGCGGGCGGGTGCGGGCAGCGATTGGTTGAAGACCATGCATTTAGTTTTACTGGCATTTAAGAGCAATTGGAGGCCACGGAAGGAGTGTTGTATGGCATTGAAGCTCATCTGGAGGTTTGCTAACACAGTGTCCAAAGAAGGGCCAGAAGTATACAGGATCGTGTCATCTGCGTAGAGGTGGATCAGAGAATCACCAGGAGCAAGAGCGACATCAATGACGGATACAGAGAAAAGAGTCGGCCCGAGAATGGAACCCTGTGGCACCCCCATAGAGACTACCAGAGGTCCGGACAACAGGCCCTCCGATTTGACACACTGAACTCGATCTGAGAAGAAGTTGGTGAACCAGGCGAGGCAGTCATTTTAGAAACCAAGGCTGTTGAGTCTGCCGATAAGAATGTGGTGATTGACAGAGTCGAAAGCTTTGGCCAGGTCGATGAAGACGGCTGCACTGTATTTTCTTTTATCGATGGCAGTTATGATATCGTTTAGGACCTTGAGCGTGGCTGAGGTGCACCCATGACCAGCTCGGAAACCATGCTACTAGGTACAGGAACACGAGTGTTAGCGAGGCCTCTATTCCTACTCCCTTGAATTTAATGGATGTTGACACAAGAAAATAAACATCTGTGAGAATAATAAGCTTGCTTTGGGTATATCTTTTTGGCTGTGCATTTTAGCACATTTAATTTAATCACCCATTTACCTTGTTTGAATGACTCTAGAATAGCAATAAAAAGGCATTCAATAAAGAAGTCTTTCCATGCACCAGCCTGCGTTGTTTCTGAATTCATCGCCCTGAATATCTTTGGGAAATAATATTGTTTTCCTGTGGATGGGGCCTAATCTACTCAGTCATGGTGGTTTGAAGAGGGAATGTTTTCATGTTTTAAGAGGGTTGGTTCCAGCTCTCTCTTTCTTCCACCATACCGCAGTCATCTAACTAAAGAGGGGGCTTCACTTTTCCTCTCCCTCTTCCTGTCTGTCTCTGAGGAGATGAGTGTAGGGAAGGAAGGAAGGTTGCATGGAAGCGCTGCAAATTACATTACACCCTATGAGAAGATAACAATCACCAAATATATTCTGCAAAACCAAAGCAACATCAATAAAGGTATCCAATATTTATCCATAAATTAACAGTTCTATGTAATCTCTGTAATTATGTACAGCTGTGAATTACACCCTGTGAGAACCTGACTAAAATCTCAATATGAATACCAGCGGTGTCACTAAAGATTTCCAATATTTATCCGTAAATGAATGCTACTATATCATCTGTGTAATGACATGTTGTCCCTCCAACCAAGAAGACAGGAGATAAAAGACAGACAGGTTGTATCCATTACAGGGCCTAACCCTTAGGGCTAAACCCAGAGATTATCTCCCCTTGGCCCTGGCTTCCTCAACCAACACAAAGCCCAATAGAGCCACAACAGTTAGACAACAGTCAAGTACAAGAGGGTGCAAGTAGTGGGAAGAAGAAGCCAACACAGAGACTGCAGCAGCGCCTCCGGCCTTGTGGCTGTGGCTCTCAGGTGTCTGCAGCTCTCTCTGCAGGTATGTGTTACCATAACAGAATGGTTAAGAGGGCGTCTTGTAGAAGTGACCGCTCCCGTCTCGACACACTGACTACAGTGTGATCAGGGGTGCCTGGCCGATTTAGCGCAGTCTTGTTAGAGTGAGCATTGCACAATGGAAACTGTCACGCGGCTTGTAATGTGTAATTGAACTTGGAGCCATTTTGCTCGAGCTTGAGAATATTCAGACGAGGCTGATGGTTGGGTTTCACTCGGAAAAGCTGACCAGATATCCTGCTTGTTGTTTACGTTAAGCCATGTTTTCAGAAGAGGGCTTGCGCCCGGGGAACAACTTCTCTAAGTCACCGTTTTCCATATGGATACAAATGGAGTCCAATGGAGTCTGGTGCTGCACCCTTCTCTGGTGTCCACAAACCAACACCCTCCCAACTCCTCTCGCTCCCCCCTCTCCCCACCGTCACCACACCCCACCCTTACCACACCCTCACCCCTCCCTCCTCTCTGGACATTTTTCTCCTCTGGAACTTGTATTATGTAAAGGGTATAAAAATACAGCTAGCCCTGTGAATTTATGGCTCTTTCAGAGTTGCCATTAAACATATGAACTTTTTAGCTGTTTGCTGCTGAAACCAGAGTAGGAAAACAGAGCAACCAAGAGTTTACACAGAGCCACCACAACATAGAGGCCTGCAGTCACCAGCCTCCCACTTATACTCCTCTCAGCATCAAGGCTGTGTTGTCCATGCACTGACACATACACACACGCACACACATGCACACACGCACATACACTCTTAGAAAAAAAGGTGCTATCTAGAACATAAAAGGGTTCTTTCGGCTGTCCCCATAGGAGAACCCTTTGAAGAAACATTTTTGTTTCCAGATAGAACTCTTTTGGGTTCCACGTAGAATCCTTTCCACAGAGGGTTTAACATGGAACCCAAAATAGTTCTACCTGGAACTAAAAAGGGTTCTCTTATGGGGACAGTCGAAGAACCATTTTGGAACCTTTTTTTCTAAAAGTGTATTCTCACATGCTCTCTCTCTCTCTCTCTCTCTCTCTCTTTCTCTCTCTCTCTCTCTCTCTCTCTCTCTCTCTCTCTCTCTCTCTCTCTCTCTCTCTCTCTCTCTCTCTCTCTCTCTCTCTCTCTCTATATATATATATATATAAATATATTCTCTCTCTCTCTCTCTCTCTCTCTCTCTCTCTCTCTCTCTCTCTCTCTCTCTCTCTCTCTCTCTCTCTCTGTCTCTCTCTGTGACAAACTGATTGTTTATAGATTCTCAGTACAGTTAGTCCTTTCTCTTCCTGTAAACAGTAAACTCCTCCTGTCTGTCTTTATATCTTTACCTCAGACTCCAGGGACACATTACTTTAAACACAGGGCCTACCAGGCCACTCTGCTGCCTGCCGGCCTGCCTGGACACATGACTCAACGATAATGACAGTATTGAGTGTTTTATAGAGAGACATAATTACACTCATCTAAACCTTCCATTCTCAGGAGTTTATGTTCCCCCTCTTTCAATCACTCTGTCTCTCCCTCTTTCTTTCCCCATCTCCCCTCACTGCCTCTCTCTCTCTCTCTCTCTCTCTCTCTCTCTCTCTCTCTCTCTCTCTCTCTCTCTCTCTCTCTCTCTCTCTCTCTCTCTAACTCTCTCTCTCGCACCTTCTCTCTCTCCTTAATGACAGCTGCTTTTCCTGGGAAAGTGCCTCTTTCTCAGACGATAATCTATAGCCGCCCTCTCTCTCCTGTGCCGTCTTACATGTGTGACTCAGCGCTACATGGTGACTCAGTGCTGTAATTCCGTCATTAGCTGGATAATGTGTTTGCCGTTTCTGTGCTAAAGCTATCAGTGCCAGTTTCGGTACGACCCCGGGGGCAGCTAGTGGGCCTGAGTAATGCCAGTCAGTTTGGCCTGTATGCCTTGTAAACAGGACTGGGAAAGCTCAGTTTGGAGGAAGAACTAAGGGCACACTTTAATCAAAAAGTGCAATGTGTTATGATGTTGTCCATGATGTCTACTTATAATGTGTTATTTTAAGGAATGAGTCTGTTGAAAATGTTCACTTAGGGGTCTGTGGATTGACTGAAGGGTTACCATGTTCTGCTGGGTAGCATCTAACCTCCCCTAACCTCTCCTCCCTCCACTGCCCATAGACACACTGGTGTCTGTATGAGCCTGTTTTAACCCTGTGTTGACCAGGCACTGACCTCAAACTAGGGTTCAAACCAGTACAGTAACACCCCTACACTCTGGGTCACTGTAACCCAGTCTGGTTGTAGGGGAGATTTAACAACCCCCAGCGTTCTGCTCGCACGCACACACACACACACACACACACACACACACACACACACACACACACACACACACACACACACACACACACACACACACACACACACACACACACACACACACACACACACACACACACACACACACACACACTTCTACTAAATCATAAGTGGAATTACAGTAAAACACAGCTTTTATTACCCAATACCTCATATACATAAAGAGACAGAAAGCAAAATTGATACAACATGCCTATGCTCCAGTCCACACCTGTCTTTTTCCAATAACAAACCCACACAATTAAGTTCTAAACTCCCTCATAAATCTCCCAGGACGCTCATTTAAACAGTCCCCTCAGGCAGACTGAAGCACACATTTGCTTTTGATTCTGCAGCGTAGGGAGTTTGTTTCCTCCAGAGTAGAAGAAAAGAAAGACTATGTCTGAAGGTAGAAAGATATTGCCTGTGTTTTGAGAATTCCGTTCGACGTACTGGGTGTCAGTCTTGCGTGAGTGCCATATAGTAGTAAATAATATACACATGTATACTCACACAATGCAAGCACCACACAGATTCAATAGGTTTATAGAAAATACACATGAAAGCAGACGTGAATGTCTACGGACACACATACCACCCCCACCCCCTCCATCCTCCACACACATACCACCCCCACCCCCTCCATCCTCCACACACATACACAATTCAAAGATGAACGTTATTTTTTTCATTTATTTTATTTTATTTAACCTTTATTTTATCAGGGAGTCATACTGAGACCAAGTGGTATTTTACAGATGAGCCCTGAATTACAGAAATTACAGAAAATACACACATCAATATAAATACAAAATTCAAGCAGAAAGAAAAACAGTCATAAAAAACAAAGCCAGTAATAAGGTCCTCATATAACAGGAGCTCTTGATACATGCCCCACCTGTATGTTTGTTTAGATGATAGTCCTGATCCCACAGAGGTCTACACCTGTCATACAGCACTGGGGATGGACTGACGGACAGAACTGTACACACACACACACACACACACACACACACACACACACACACACACACACACACACACACACACACACACACACACACACACACACACACACACACACACACACACACACACACACACACACACACACACACACACACACACGTAGGATGGATGGGACTATCTGCCCTGATTGATCACTGAGCGAGCCTCACCTGAGGGCGGCTACGTTACAACTCCATGCCCAGAAGGGTGCTCCCTGCCTGGGTAGGTCTCTCCACCTGAGTCCCCGGGGGTAGATTCCCTGATTCTCTGGATCTGTGTGGAAACAACCTATCACTATCACTGACAGGATCAGATCAATCTCTAAGGTATACAGTAGGCCCTTGGGGCCGGCAAATTAATTACACACTCAGTTATTTATCCTCCAATAGAGGCGTCTTCTCTGTTTATCTGAAAGAGACCTTGACAGAACCGCTCTCAAAGACAACTGTCTGTATTGTACTATAACACCCAGGCTTGGAAATAAGATGTCTACTCATTAACTATGAATACAACCATTTTACACACAACAAGGGCGAGTCAAATGCACTAAGGAAAGGAACAATGAGACCCTGAATAATGCTGAATCAATCCCCTCCTCTTGATCTGTTTTTTAGTGTTGTTTTATTTTAGTCACAATGAATTTGTGGGAAGAGGAATAAAATTGGATTCCTTCGAAGACTCAAAAAAAAAAAACAGACAAAAGCTTTATTGCTCATGGCTATGTCTGGATTGCCTTCTGTGCAGAGATAGGAGTCAACATGTTTAGAGACATCAAAAGAAAACCTGAAACCTTAAGTAGAAGAAGATTAACACTTGCAGTGATCTTGAGCTTAGGCTGCTCCAGGACTTTCAACAGCACTGTGCCACAAGGGACAATTACCAATGAATTGGCATCAACATCTCCCGGTTATTTAACAAAATCTGGCACAGTGTATAAGCTCAGGTCCTTAAGACTTCCTTTCAAGTCTGGCCTTGGTATCACAGGGGTAACATATTCTGAAATGTGACGAGGGGAGACAGACAGCAGGAGAAGCTGCAAGAACATGCTAAGAAGAAGAGGGGGAACGAAAGAAAGAAAGAAAGAGAGAGAGAGAGCGAGCGAGAGAGAAGAAGAAGATAACTCACAAAAACACAATTGTATCTCCTTTTCTGGTTTTTGACATAAAGGCAGAATGTGTCACACCTTAAAGTGGATGTCTGTGTTGTCACTGAATGAAGCAGTTTGGGATATTGGCCTGGGGGTGATATGAAAAGGCCCCAAACACCGGTGCTATAGCAATTCTGGATATACAGTATGACACCAAAACATTGTGATGTCACCACAACCATGAGCTAATCTCTAACATGAAGATCTCATTCCAACAATAGAGTGCTCTTTTCATGTCCATATCCCTCATCAGCCCAAAGGCATGATACCATACTGTGTATTTGTGTAGGATCCCACGGAGGTGTTTAATATGGCTGTGACAGTGATTGGGGAGGAAGCCTGGTTCTCAGGGGGAAACCCCACTGAGCTCCCCCAAGGAGAGATGTCCCCTTCTGGGGGGAGAGACTGACAGAGTCCCCTGCTTCTCAACCACCGCTGGAACATTGGACTGGAAGCTCCAGCGTAGCTCAGAGAACACTGCTAAACACTCCAGCTGCAGGTGTCCCGGCTGTTTCTGCTGTAGAGGATCATGGGAAGATGGATAGCTGCAGACTGTCGGGACATTTGGGAAAATCTGCAGTGGAAGGAGCAGAAATAAAGACCTTATTTATTAATTTGTAATTCCCATAATGTCTGTTGAAATAGTGGTAAATAGTTAGTAAATGCTTAGCAGGGAAAGGTATATTTTAGTAAACTGGTAAGATAAGTTGAGTTCTGCAAGGATTCATTTGAGAGAGAGAGTGTCCTTTCAACAGCCAACAGCTTCTTTCAATAACAACAGTCCTTAACAACAGTCTAATACATCAATCTGCATCTTGTCTGAAGAAACCTGGCAATAAACTAAATGTGTGGTCATGCTGGAATCAGAATCTGCCTCCTTTCTGGGAGGTGTATGGTGTCTTTAACTCCCCTCTCTCTCTCTCTCTCTCTCTCTCTCTCTCTCTCTCTCTCTCTCTCTCTCTCTCTTCTCTCTCTCTCTCTCTCTCTCTCTCTCTCTCTCTCCTCTCCTCTCTCTCCTCTCTCTCTCTCTCTCTCTCTCTTCTCTCTCTCTCTCTCTCTCTCGGGGCATATGTTGGTCTCAGTCTAGTCCTCTCTCTCAGAACCCACATTAGCAGCAAACTCTATATGTGAATCATCAGTCACACAGACCACAGCAGTGATTCATGATGGCTTTATTCCCATTTAAACATTCTGCCAGCTACATAGGGTCATTTGTTTTAATAGCCCTGAACGGATGCCAGGGCACGTTCAACAACCCAAAACACCCCCCTCGCATTTATAAAAAGCACATCACTGATCTTCCGACGAAATCTTAGACATGGTTAAGATAACAGGTGACAAGAAGAAGTGATGGAGGCTTTGGCATTGGATCTGTGGCAAGGCTGTCATGGGATACGGCGATAGGCGTTACGTTTTGACACATTTATACTGGAGGAGTGATTGGGGGTAGAAAAGAAGAGACATATTTGGTGTCGGGGGTAGAAGAGAAGAGACATATTTGGTGTCGGGGGGTAGAAAAGAAGAGACATATTTGGTGTCGGGGGGTAGAAGAGAAGAGACATATTTGGTGTCGGAGGGGTAGAAGAGAAGCGACATATTTGGTGTCGGAGGGGTAGAAGAGAAGAGACATATTTGGTGTCGGGGGGGTAGAAGAGAAGAGACATATTTGGTGTCGGGGGGTAGAAAAGAAGAGACATATTTGGTGTCGGAGGGGTAGAAGAGAAGAGACATATTTGGTGTCGGGGGGTAGAAGAGAAGAGACATATTTGGTGTCGGGGGGTAGAAAAGAAGAGACATATTTGGTGTCGGAGGGGTAGAAATGAAGAGACATATTTGGTGTCGGGGGGTAGAAGAGAAGAGACATATTTGGTGTCGGAGGGGTAGAAGAGAAGCGACATATTTGGTGTCGGAGGGGTAGAAGAGAAGAGACATATTTGGTGTCGGGGGTAGAAGAGAAGAAACATATTTGGTGTTGGAGGGGTAGAAAAGAAGAGACATATTTGGTGTCGGAGGGGTAGAAGAGAAGAGACATATTTGGTGTCGGGGGGTAGAAGAGAAGAGACATATTTGGTGTCGGGGGGGTAGAAGAGAAGAGACATATTTGGTGTCGGGGGGTAGAAGAGAAGAGACATATTTGGTGTCGGAGGGGTAGAAGAGAAGCGACATATTTGGTGTCGGAGGGGTAGACGAGAAGAGACATATTTGGTGTCGGGGGGGTAGAAGAGAAGAGACATATTTGGTGTCGGGGGGTAGAAAAGAAGAGACATATTTGGTGTCGGAGGGGTAGAAGAGAAGAGACATATTTGGTGTCGGGGGGTAGAAGAGAAGAGACATATTTGGTGTCGGAGGGGTAGAAGAGAAGAGACATATTTGGTGTCGGAGGGGTAGAAAAGAAGAGACATATTTGGTGTCGGAGGGGTAGAAGAGAAGATACATATTTGGTGTCGGAGGGGTAGAAGAGAAGAGACATATTTGGTGTCGGGGGGTAGAAAAGAAGAGACATATTTGGTGTCGGGGGGTAGAAGAGAAGATACATATTTGGTGTCGGCGGGTAGAAAAGAAGAGACATATTTGGTGTCGGAGGGGTAGAAAAGAAGAGACATATTTGGTGTCGGAGGGGTAGAAGAGAAGAGACATATTTGGTGTCGGGGGGTAGAAAAGAAGAGACATATTTGGTGTCGGAGGGGTAGAAGAGAAGAGACATATTTGGTGTCGGTGGGGTAGAAGAGAATAGACATATTTGGTGTCGGGGGGGTAGAAGAGAAGAGACATATTTGGTGTCGGAGGGTAGAAGAGAAGAGACATATTTGGTGTCGGAGGGGTAGAAGAGAAGAGACATATTTGGTGTCGGAGGGGTAGAAGAGAAGAGACATATTTGGTGTCGGGGGGGTAGAAGAGAAGCGACATATTTGGTGTCGGAGGGGTAGAAGAGAAGAGACATATTTGGTGTCGGGGGTAGAAGAGAAGAAACATATTTGGTGTTGGAGGGGTAGAAAAGAAGAGACATATTTGGTGTCGGAGGGGTAGAAGAGAAGAGACATATTTGGTGTCGGGGGGTAGAAGAGAAGAGACATATTTGGTGTCGGGGGGGTAGAAGAGAAGAGACATATTTGGTGTCGGGGGTAGAAGAGAAGAGACATATTTGGTGTCGGAGGGGTAGAAGAGAAGCGACATATTTGGTGTCGGAGGGGTAGACGAGAAGAGACATATTTGGTGTCGGGGGGGTAGAAGAGAAGAGACATATTTGGTGTCGGGGGGTAGAAAAGAAGAGACATATTTGGTGTCGGAGGGGTAGAAGAGAAGAGACATATTTGGTGTCGGGGGGTAGAAGAGAAGAGACATATTTGGTGTCGGAGGGGTAGAAGAGAAGAGACATATTTGGTGTCGGAGGGGTAGAAAAGAAGAGACATATTTGGTGTCGGAGGGGTAGAAGAGAAGATACATATTTGGTGTCGGAGGGGTAGAAGAGAAGAGACATATTTGGTGTCGGGGGGTAGAAAAGAAGAGACATATTTGGTGTCGGGGGGTAGAAGAGAAGATACATATTTGGTGTCGGCGGGTAGAAAAGAAGAGACATATTTGGTGTCGGAGGGGTAGAAAAGAAGAGACATATTTGGTGTCGGAGGGGTAGAAGAGAAGAGACATATTTGGGTGTCGGAGGGGTAGAAAAGAAGAGACATATTTGGTGTCGGAGGGGTAGAAGAGAAGAGACATATTTGGTGTCGGTGGGGTAGAAGAGAATAGACATATTTGGTGTCGGGGGGGTAGAAGAGAAGAGACATATTTGGTGTCGGAGGGTAGAAGAGAAGAGACATATTTGGTGTCGGAGGGGTAGAAGAGAAGAGACATATTTGGTGTCGGAGGGGTAGAAGAGAAGAGACATATTTGGTGTCGGGGGGTAGAAGAGAAGAGACATATTTGGTGTCGGAGGGGTAGAAGAGAAGAGACATATTTGGTGTCGGAGGGGTAGAAGAGAAGAGACATATTTGGTGTCGGAGGGGTAGAAAAGAAGATACATATTTGGTGTTGGAGGGGTAGAAAAGAAGAGACATATTTGGTGTCGGAGGGGTAGAAAAGAAGATACATATTTGGTGTTGGAGGGGTAGAAAAGAAGAGACATATTTGGTGTCGGAGGGGTAGAAAAGAAGAGACATATTTGGTGTCGGGGGTAGAAGAGAAGAGACATATTTGGTGTCGGAGGGGTAGAAGAGAAGAGACATATTTGGTGTCGGAGGGGTAGAAGAGAAGAGACATATTTGCCATTGTTAAGGGAAAAATCCCTGTAGTGTCAGTAGTGTGGCGCTCTCATTCCCACTCAGACCCTCTCTGGAATGGTTTTGACAGAGGCACAGTGAAGACGTGACCTGAAACAAGCTTCTGTTTGATCATCTCTGTAACGCTTTCATTCTGTCACAAAGAAACTACGTGAATCACTTAATATTGAAGAGGGATTTCAATAATATTAAAGGGAAGAGCACACTGGTGGAGAATGCATTATACATCAATAACTGCCTGTGACACAATCTATTTAGAAAGTAAACTGAGTGTGTGGGGAAGAAAGATAAAGAAAGAGAAATTGCGTCTTGTTGAGCAGTCTCAAGGAGAGCAGGGTATTCAGTGGTCTTGGTGGGATTTGACATCTATGTGATGGTGCTGGATCATAAGCTGTTGTGTGAGGAGGAAGTAGCTGAGGAGGATATCTAACCTGCCTGCTAATTCTGGCCCTCAGTGCTGCCTGCAGGAGGTGGATGCTGACAGGGACAATGCGGTGTGTGTGTTTGTCAAATGGGACAAATGTTCATTAGGAGGGTCCCTACGTTTCAATTAACGGCTATAGCCGTGTCTGATTCATAGTGTGTACACACACACACACACACACACACACACACACACACACACACACACACACACACACACACACACACACACACACACACACACACACACACACACACACACACACACACACACACACACACACACACGCAAGCACGCACACACACCAAAACTCTCCAAACACTTCATTAAATCACAGACCGCCCAAACCCAAACAAATTTAGAACAATCTAAGGTCTTGGCGGGAGCAGACTGGCTCGGCCATTAGTCCTGTCTCAGTGACAGCTTGCCCTGCTCACCTCATCTATCTGTTATACACAAAGACATGCCTTATGGGGTGGCTCCCTTCCAGCCCTTACCAGGCTTCTAACCTGTTCAACACACACACATATACACACCTACCGCCCCATCCTCCCCTCCACCCCCCAGTATAACAGCGCTGCCTGCTATGCCCCCTGCCATGACAGACTTAGACAGGATTTATGCAGCCTCGTCACAGCGCCTCCATTAATTGCAGGAAAGCGACACCGAGCACGGTTATTACACGATTACGACATGACACCTCTCGTTTTTCACCATTAAGGAGTGGATCAGGCCAGTGCAGGGTGGTGGTGATGGTAAGACAGACATATACACACAGACACACACACACACACAGACACAGACACACACACACACACACACACACACACACACACACACACACACACACACACACACACACACACACACACACACACACACACACACACACACACACACACACACACACACACACACACACACACACACACACACACACACACACACACACACACACACAGGTGCAGAGTGGTGGACAGGACAGGCTTTCCTGTAATGCATAGCTCTTGCATGGCCCAGTGTGAGGTGCTGAGCTTGCTAATGCATTGGCACGACAGAGAGGTGGAGTAAAGACAATCCCATCCTGGAGCCATAGTACGCAAAGCAGGCATCACCATGGTAACCAGGGTCAAACAACAACAACAATAGATAAGGCCAGCAGTTAGTGCCGATACATCTGATACACCCTAATCTACCTGCTCTAAAGTCCAACATATTGTACTGAGTTTTGCAGTCCAAAATCTCATGTCTGTGTGCTTTCGCGCGTGCATGCGTGTCTGCCCCCGTATGTGTGTGTGTTTGTACATACAAGGTAAAGAGATTACCGGTGGAGGAGATAGCTGCAAGTAGTAGGTCAGGAATACAGAGCTCCAGTCCACAGCACCCTTCAGTCTACAAACGTTAACGCCCCTAACCACACTCAGCCCACAACTTGAATTAACCTTGCCGTATAATGACATCATTAACACCTCACCTTAAGACCAATTATGAGAGGAAATAGATCCGGCTTCTGGTTCTATTAATTGCCGTTTGAAGTGAAGATGTCAGTGGTGTATGGATTTTCTGCCAGCTGAGGAGAGGGGTGTGCTACTGTCCTTCCTCCCGTCGGGAGAGGACTGGGGAGAAGGAAGAAAGAAGAGAGGGATGTGAATTATTCATTACAAGGTATGAGCCGGGTAAGGAGCTGGGGATCGGAGGGAATTTAAAGGCATTTGTGTTTGTCACACAAATCAGGCCGTCTCGGGAAGCTCTGAGGCAAATCCCAACCGACGGATGGGAGTGGAGGATGACACCACTTCTTACTCAAGACAGCCATAAAGAGGAAGAGCAGAGGGAGAGAGAGAGGTGGGGAGAGAGAGAATGAGGGGGGGTAGAGAGAGAACGAGAGAGAAGAAGAGAAACACTGTGACCCCTAATGAAAGAGGTCAGACCAGAAAGAAATGTACAGCAAGAACAGGACAATCACAGCTAATGAATCAAATACGTCTCAGTACACTCAGTATTTACTTTCAAATCATTCCTTGAGGTACTGGTAAGATGTCAGTGTGTGTTTGCTGAGACAAACATTTATTTAAGCAAAACTGGTTAGGACATAAATCTAAAGGTAGTCTGTTAATATTCAGCTTGACTACATTCATATATTTCTTATCAGACACTTCAAAAGCCCTTGTCAGAAAATGAAAAAGTAATTTTTGATCAGTAGGAAATAGACCATTGTAAGGTTACAGTACACACTGTAGAGGCTGTGCCCCTGCTCCTGGTGCAGACCAGGGGAGAGAGAGTCCCCACACTCCTGTGGTTGGTGCCTGTCAGCGGTTTGTTTTTCAGAGGGTCCACGGTGGCCCTGGCTCCTGCCATGGCTTCCAGTGTAAATCAGTAAGGCGTGGCTGAGCATGCCTGGCAGCTGAGAGGAGCTGAAGAGATTCTCACCCCGGCACTGGAAAGGTTGAGGGGTCGGCCTGTGGCTGATATGGGGCTGTGGTGGTGCAGACAGACAGGGAGCAGATCACACACTCACACAGGACAGCCACATCACCAGCCATTACTCCCCACAGACAAACAACTTAAACACACCAGGCAGGACTCTTCTAGAAAGGGTATTCAACCACCAACACTTAGAGAGGGGATGAGCATTCACAAACATCCAGATGCACAAATTACGCCTACAAATTACACCAACAGCTCACCCCATAAGAGAGAGGGTGAGCTGAGTCCACTCGCTCTTATAGGGTGAGCTGAGTCCCCTCGCTCTTATAGGGTGAGCTGAGTCCCCTCTCTCTTATAGGGTGAGCTGACTCCCCTCTCTCTTATAGGGTGAGCTGACTCCCCTCTCTCTTATAGGGTGAGCTGACTCCCCTCTCTTTTATAGGGTGAGCTGACTCCCCTCTCTCTTATAGGGTGAGCTGACTCCCCTCTCCCTTATAGGGTGAGTTGACTCCCCTTTCTCTTATAGGGTGAGCTGATTCTCCTCTCTCTTATAGGGTGAGCTGACTCTCCTCTCTCTTATAGGGTGAGCTGATTCTCCTCTCACTTATAGGGTGAGCTGATTCTCCTCTCTCTTATAGGGTGAGCTGACTCCCCTCTCTCTTATAGGGTGAGCTGACTCCCCTCTCTTTTGTAGGGTGAGCTGACTCCCCTCTCTCTTGTAGGGTGAGCTGACTCTCTTCTCTCTTATAGGGTGAGCTGACTCTCCTCTCTCTTATAGGGTGAGCTGACTCCCCTCTCTCTTATATGGTGAGCTGACTCCCCTCTCTCTTGTAGGGTGAGCTGACTCCCCTCTCTCTTATAGGGTGAGCTGACTCTCCTCTCTCTTATAGGGTGAGCTGACTCTCCTCTCTCTTATAGGATGAGCTGACTCCCCTCTCTCTTATAGGGTGAGCTGACTCCCCTCTCTCTTGTAGGGTGAGCTGACTCCCCTCTCTCTTATAGGGTGAGCTGACTCCCCTCTCTCTTATAGGGTGAGCTGACTCTCTTCTCTCTCATAGGGTGAGCTGATTCTCCTCTCTCTTATAGGGTGAGCTGACTCACCTCTCTCTTATAGGGTGAGCTGATTCTCCTCTCTCTTATAGGGTGAGCTGACTCTCCTCTCTCTTATAGGGTGAGCTGACTCCCCTCTCTCTTATAGGGTGAGCTGACTCTCCTCTCTCTTATAGGGTGAGCTGACTCTCCTCTCTCTTATAGGGTGAGCTGACTCTCCTCTCTCTTGTAGGGTGAGCTGACTCCCCTCTCTCTTATAGGGTGAGCTGACTCCCCTCTCTCTTATAGGGTGAGCTGACTCTCCTCTCTCTTGTAGGGTGAGCTGATTCTCCTCTCTCTTATAGGGTGAGCTGACTCTCCTCTCTCTTATAGGGTGAGCTGACTCTCCTCTCTCTTATAGAGTGAGCTGACTCTCCTCTCTCTTATAGGGTGAGCTGACTCTCCTCTCTCTTATAGGGTGAGCTGACTCCCCTCTCTCTTGTACGGTGAGCTGACTCTCCTCTCTCTTATAGGGTGAGCTGACTCTCCTCTCTCTTATAGGGTGAGCTAACTCTCCTCTCTCTTGTAGGGTGAGCTGATTCTCCTCTCTCTCATAGGGTGAGCTGACTCCCCTCTCTCTTGTAGGGTGAGCTGACTCTCCTCTCTCTTATAGGGTGAGCTGACTCTCCTCTCTCTTAAAGGGTGAGCTGACTCTCCTCTCTCTTATAGGGTGAGCTGACTCCCCTCTCTCTTATAGGGTGAGCTGACTCCCCTCTCTCCTATAGGGTGAGCTGACTCCCCTCACTCTTATAGGTTATAGGGTGAGCTGCTATTTTCTCTCTTCCTGCTGACTGTGGTTGGCTGGTTACTTTAGGTAATGACACAGAGAGAGAGGCAGCAGGTCTGGATTATGCTCTCTCAGCACAGAGCCCAGCATGGCCAGGCAGGGCAGGCTGTCGGCAGATACATTCCTGCTCTCACTTAGAGTTCTGTGTCAGGGGTTAAGTGGTCATGGAAAAGAGGGAGAGACAAGAGACTGAACTTATTGGGCAACATCGTTTCTCTCGTCTGCAGCTGGGAGGTGCTGGCTGGCTGGTGTGAGACAGGCGTGAGAGAGAGGCAGGGCTAGATCACAGGCTTCACAGGGCCATGCAGAGCCCACAGCTGAGCCTTAGTGTGCGATAAGCCCAACGCCACTTCAATTACATTACCCACACCACTCTGACTCGAAGAGAGAGAGAGGAAGATGTGTGTGAGCGTGCGTGTTGTGTATGTGTGTGTGTATGTGTGTGTGTGTGAGAGAGTGACAGAGGGAGCTGAGCACTAAATACAGGATTGGCAGCTGAGAAGATGTTTACCTTTTTACACTCCTCTTCTACTCTTCCTTTCTTTCTGTCATTTCACCTTCTATTCAAGTGTTTATTAGAGATAATAGTTTCCATCTGAGGTGAGCTGAGTGTTGCCTACGGAGATGAAACCCTGTGTTTGTGTCAGACAGGAATCATCCACATTATCCACACCTATCTACCAACAACCTACACATTTCAAACCCCAGTATTTTGTCTGAAACCAGTGTCTACACATGTTAACTACATGTTGGTGAGAAGAAAGAGAGAGATAAAGATGAGAGGAGGAAGAAATAAGAGCATGGGGAGAGAGAGGAGAGCAGAGGCGTATCCCCTTATTTGAAGATGACAGTGTGTGTTGTCTGCTTGTCTGCTACAGATTGCTGTGTTCCCCTAGCCCAGGCTGCTCCCAGAAGTCCTTCCATTAGAAGAAACCAAAATCATAAACAAACAAAAGTGGGTAGAAGAAACAAAGGATGAAAGAGGAGGAGAAGCAGAGGGAGCTTTGAGGATGAGAGGAGGTGAAGTATTGATCAGCCATTGACAAACAGAATAGACATTTTAGATGTGATGTGAGAGGCCTCATCCATAATTTAACAACTGGGCCAAATGTGAGTGACAGGGGTGTCGAAGGGGAGCACAGTATTGATTAGTAAGAAAAAGTGTTCAGAGAGAGAGAGAGAGCTCCGTTGAGAGAGGGAGAGATGGGAGGATGGGGGGGGGGGTGGGGGGAGGAGAGGAAGGAAGGGCAGATGGAAGAGCACGGGAAAGCCATTAAGGATGGCAGTGTTACCAGACACTGGCAGACGAGAGGAGAGAGAGAGAGAGAGAGGCAGCTAAAGAGGGAGATAGAGATAGAGAGATATGGGAGGAAGAGAGGAAGAGAGGTCACACAGGCCCCACCCCCACCCCATCTCCCCGCCTGCCCAAATCAATAGAACCATGTCAAAACAGAAAATGCATGCTTTTGCTCTTAAGTAAAAGGTGTCTAAGATTTTTAAAAGCATTGATTCGGTCCTGGTCGATGGAAATCAAGGCATATTTTCCTGTGCAAAGAGGGGTAATAACACTCAACTGATAATAGCACAACAGAGGGGACTTTCGGGGGCATCATATCTGAAGCGGAGTGCGCTGGTCAGATTACCGCACTCCACCACCGCTCAGTCGGTCGGGGTCAAAATGACACGGGGTCAAGGATTCAAGTGTTCCCTCTCCAAACTGTGTCTGAGATTTGTATGGCAGGTGGAGAGGGAGGAGGAGGGAAAGGAGGAGAGAGGATGCAGGGTGATGGCACTGGATTTTACTCAAGCGGCTGCCAGAAACATTTTACGCATTAAAGTAAGGAATGTCTAGACAAGAGTCCTCATAGGTTTGGCTGGGGAAATAGAGCTGAGGCCCATCAAATAGGAGCAGACGGGTTAGATAATAATTCTAACCTAACCACACATATCCAAACACTAACTATAAAAATAGAAAGCCTTATAACATTCTGTTCATTAAACATGCCAATCATATTTACCCTCAAGTATTTTCTTTAGTGCCTTTCTAATCTCGGGGATTCAACCCATACTGTATATGTGTATGGTTGGAAGCTATGTGCGCACCCTGAATAGAGGTCACACACAATGAGGGCAAACAGAGGCTGAGGCAACAAGGGTTCTGTATAGGAGGGTTCTGTGGTTTGGGGAATGTGGGCACCACTGAAGGAAAACCCACACTCCCTTTTAACATTAGAACACATCACAGCCTGTGGAAAACTAGCAACCAACAAACCCATGCAGAGCAAAGAGAAAGCCAGAATGAAAAAAGAAAAATGTTGAGAGAAAGAAAAAACAAAATGATGTCTAGTAATCAGAAACAAAGCATACTGCTGCCACATGAAGGGCTCTGCCAATGTGCATCCATGTGCCTCTCGTTGCTGCACCAGTTAGTGGTGGAGCCACAAGCTGAGGCCTTAAAGACAATGGCACAGCAGCAATTAGCCTGGTGTAGCCTAGTGCAGGCAGGCAGGGCGCGGCCCCTTGCAGCTACATACAGACAGAGAGAGAGACTTATCTATTCCACAACCACAGACACAGACAGACACATAATGAATGACATAGCATCGCTTCGACCACACAAGCAAATAAACAACATCTACCTGACCTCTAACCTCTGAGGACGCATTCTCATTGGCTGACCTTGTGAGGGCATCCACCCATTGGTCGAACATGTGACCTCTTAAAGGGTACCTTCAGCTCTGTCATGACACGCATACTTAGCTGCTAGCTACGTGGAACGGATATCAAAATATCATACACCACTACACTAATTCGCCCTCTACGCCAAAGCAGCAGAAGTCAGTGAGATTGGACCTCTCCTATTTCTCCTGGTACATGTTGTTGAATTCGGTAGCCTAGCTTCCTGATTGTGTCTGACGTGTTTTCACCCCTACATTCTCATATGGCACATGAGAATGCAGGGGAAAGAAACGCTAGCCGGCCAGGAGATAATCTAGCCACCTGATCTGAAGGACGCAACACACACACAGTGGTGAAAAAAGTACCAAATTGTCGTACTTGAGTAAAAGTAAAAATACCTTAATAGAAAATGACTCAAGTAAAAGTGAAAGTCATTCATTAAAATACTACTTAAGTAAAAGTCTGAAAGTATTTGGTTTTAAATATAATGAAGTATCAAAACTCAATGTAATTGCTAAAATATGCTTAAGTATCAAAAGTAAAAGTAAAAATATAAATCATTACAAATTCTTATTAAGCAAACAGATAGCCAGGGACAGACTCCAACACTCAGACATCATTAACAGATAGCCAGGGGCACACTCCAACACTCAGACATCATTAACAGATAGCCAGGGTCACACTCCAACACTCAGACATCATTAACAGATAGCCAGGGACACACTCCAACACTCAGACATCATTAACAGATAGCCAGGGACACACTCCAACACTCAGACATCATTAACAGATAGACAGGGTCACACTCCAACAATCAGACATCATTAACAGATAGCCAGGGACACATTCCAACACTCAGACATCATTAACAGATAGCCAGGGACACACTCCAACACTCAGACATCATTAACAGATAACCAGGGTCACACTCCAACAATCACACATCATTAACAGATAGCCAGGGACAGACTCCAACACTCAGACATCATTTACTAATGAAGCATGTGTTTAGTGAGTCCTCCAGATCAGAGGCAGTAGGGATGACCAGGGATGTTCTCTGTTTAGTGAGTCCTCCAGATCAGATGCAGAGGCAGTAGGGATGACCAGGGATGTTCTCTGTTTAGTGAGTCCTCCAGATCAGAGGCAGTAGGGATGACCAGGGATGTTCTCTGTTTAGTGAGTCCTCCAGATCAGAGGCAGTAGGGATGACCAGGGATGTTCTCTGTTTAGTGAGTCCTCCAGATCAGAGGCAGTAGGGATGACCAGGGATGTTCTCTGTTTAGTGAGTCCTCCAGATCAGAGGCAGTAGGGATGACTAGGGATGTTCTCTGTTTAGTGAGTCCTCCAGATCAGAGGCAGTAGGGATGACTAGGGATATTCTCTGTTTAGTGAGTCCTCCAGATCAGAGGCAGTAGGGATGACCAGGGATGTTCTCTGTTTAGTGAGTCCTCCAGATCAGAGGCAGTAGGGATGACCAGGGATGTTCTCTGTTTGGTGAGTCCTCCAGATCAGAGGCAGTAGGGATGACCAGGGATGTTCTCTGTTTAGTGAGTCCTCCAGATCAGAGGCAGTAGGGATGACCAGGGATGTTCTCTGTTTAGTGAGTCCTCCAGATCAGAGGCAGTAGGGATGACCAGGGATGTTCTCTGTTTAGTGAGTCCTCCAGATCAGAGGCAGTAGGGATGACCAGGGATGTTCTCTGTTTAGTGAGTCCTCCAGATCAGAGGCAGTAGGGATGACTAGGGATGTTCTCTGTTTAGTGAGTCCTCCAGATCAGAGGCAGTAGGGATGACCAGGGATGTTCTCTGTTTAGTGAGTCCTCCAGATCAGAGGCAGTAGGGATGACCAGGGATGTTCTCTGTTTAGTGAGTCCTCCAGATGAGAGGCAGTAGGGATGACTAGGGATGTTCTCTGTTTAGTGAGTCCTCCAGATCAGAGGCAGTAGGGATGACCAGGGATGTTCTCTGTTTAGTGAGTCCTCCAGATCAGAGGCAGTAGGGATGACCAGGGATGTTCTCTGTTTAGTGAGTCCTCCAGATCAGAGGCAGTAGGGATGACTAGGGATGTTCTCTGTTTAGTGAGTCCTCCAGATCAGAGGCAGTAGGGATGACCAGGGATGTTCTCTGTTTAGTGAGTCCTCCAGATCAGAGGCAGTAGGGATGACCAGGGATGTTCTCTGTTTGGTGAGTCCTCCAGATCAGAGGCAGTAGGGATGACCAGGGATGTTCTCTGTTTAGTGAGTCCTCCAGATCAGAGGCAGTAGGGATGACCAGGGATGTTCTCTGTTTAGTGAGTCCGTAAGATCAGAGGCAGTAGGGATGACCAGGGATGTTCTCTGTTTAGTGAGTCCTCCAGATCAGAGGCAGTAGGGATGACCAGGGATGTTCTCTGTTTAGTGAGTCCGTCAGATCAGAGGCAGTAGGGATGACCAGGGATGTTCTCTGTTTAGTGAGTCTGTCAGATCATAAGGCAGTAGGGATGACTAGGGATGTTCTCTGTTTAGTGAGTCCTCCAGATCAGAGGCAGTAGGGATGACCAGGGATGTTCTCTGTTTAGTGAGTCCTCCAGATCAGAGGCAGTAGGGATGACTAGGGATGTTCTCTGTTTAGTGAGTCCTCCAGATCAGAGGCAGTAGGGATGACCAGGGATGTTCTCTGTTTAGTGAGTCCTCCAGATCAGAGGCAGTAGGGATGACCAGGGATGTTCTCTGTTTAGTGAGTCCTCCAGATCAGAGGCAGTAGGGATGACCAGGGATGTTCTCTGTTTAGTGAGTCATCCAGATCAGAGGCAGTAGGGATGACCAGGGATGTTCTCTGTTTAGTGAGTCCTCCAGATCAGAGGCAGTAGGGATGACTAGGGATGTTCTCTGTTTAGTGAGTCCTCCAGATCAGAGGCAGTAGGGATGACCAGGGATGTTCTCTGTTTAGTGAGTCCTCCAGATCAGAGGCAGTAGGGATGACCAGGGATGTTCTCTGTTTAGTGAGTCCTCCAGATCAGAGGCAGTAGGGATGACTAGGGATGTTCTCTGTTTAGTGAGTCCTCCAGATCAGAGGCAGTAGGGATGACCAGGGATGTTCTCTGTTTAGTGAGTCCTCCAGATCAGAGGCAGTAGGGATGACTAGGGATGTTCTCTGTTTAGTGAGTCCTCCAGATCAGAGGCAGTAGGGATGACCAGGGATGTTCTCTGTTTAGTGAGTCCTCCAGATCAGAGGCAGTAGGGATGACCAGGGATGTTCTCTGTTTAGTGAGTCCTCCAGATCAGAGCCAGTAGGGATGACCAGGGATGTTCTCTGTTTAGTGAGTCCTCCAGATCAGAGGCAGTAGGGATGACCAGGGATGTTCTCTGTTTAGTGAGTCCTCCAGATCAGAGGCAGTAGGGATGACCAGGGATGTTCTCTGTTTAGTGAGTCCTCCAGATCAGAGGCAGTAGGGATGACCAGGGATGTTCTCTGTTTAGTGAGTCCTCCAGATCAGAGGCAGTAGGGATGACCAGGGATGTTCTCTGTTTAGTGAGTCCTCCAGATCAGAGGCAGTAGGGATGACCAGGGATGATCTCTGTTTAGTGAGTCCTCCAGATCAGAGGCAATAGGGATGACCAGGGATGTTCTCTGTTTAGTGAGTCCTCCAGATCAGAGGCAGTAGGGATGACCAGGGATATTCTCTGTTTAGTGAGTCCTCCAGATCAGAGGCAGTAGGGATGACCAGGGATGTTCTCTGTTTAGTGAGTCCTCCAGATCAGAGGCAGTAGGGATGACTAGGGATTTTCTCTGTTTAGTGAGTCCTCCAGATCAGAGGCAGTAGGGATGACCAGGGATGTTCTCTGTTTAGTGAGTCCTCCAGATCAGAGGCAGTAGGGATGACTAGGGATTTTCTCTGTTTAGTGAGTCCTCCAGATCAGAGGCAGTAGGGATGACCAGGGATGTTCTCTGTTTAGTGAGTCCTCCAGATCAGAGGCAGTAGGGATGACTAGGGATGTTCTCTGTTTAGTGAGTCCTCCAGATCAGAGGCAGTAGGGATGACCAGGGATGTTCTCTGTTTAGTGAGTCCTCCAGATCAGAGGCAGTAGGGATGACTAGGGATGTTCTCTGTTTAGTGAGTCCTCCAGATCAGAGGCAGTAGGGATGACCAGGGATGTTCTCTGTTTAGTGAGTTCTCCAGATCAGAGGCAGTAGGGATGACTAGGGATGTTCTCTTGATAAGTGCTTGAATCGGACCATGTTCCTGTCCTGCTAAGCATTTTTAGGTATCAGGGAAAATTTAGGTATCAGGGAAAATGTATGGAGTAAAAAGTACATTATTTTCTTTCGGAACATAGTAATGTAAAATTTGTGAAAAATATGTATAGTGAAGTCAAGTACAGATACCCCCAAAAACTACTCAAGTAGTACTTTAAAGCATTTTTACTTAAGTACTTTACACACACACACGCACACACGCACGAACACACACACACACACACACACACACACACACACACACACACACACACACACACACACACACACACACACATACATGGATTGTACTGAGTGAGAACCCCATTAAATGCCTTTAATGGGAGTAATTCTCAATGTGGTTTATGGTTCTCCATTAATTTCCCAGCTAGCTGCTAACACACAGAGGGTGATGACAGCCGTGCTGTGCAACCGTGTGTCATTCGATGAGGAGCCAAATGACAGGTTACTGACTCACCCCCTCTTAATGGAGAGATGACCGCAATGACAGAGAGGAGCAGGGGAGAGAGAGAGGGATAGAGACAGGGATATATGGAGATAGGGAGGGACGGAGGAGGTTAAGGAGGGAGAGAGAAAGAGATGGCTTTCATTTAATACCCTGGCTGTGTGATTGTGTGATTCCTGATAAAGTGTGTCTAATGTGACCCTGACTCTGAGAGAGGAGAGGAGAGGAGAGGAGAGAAGAGGAGAGGAGAGGAGAGGAGAGGAGAGGAGAGGAGAGGCAGCCCTCTGTTTACAGTCTGAACTGGGCCAGGAGGATAGGAGGCTCACTGCTGGATCGCCAGCGACACTGTGTGAGGCCAGCAGGTATGGAAGCCATCCGTGTGTGTGTGTGTGTGTGTGTTTGAGTGAGCATGCGTGCGTCCGTGAGTGTTAATGCGTGCGTGCTCATGTGTGCGCTTGTGTGTATGAGTAAGGGGGCAAAATCAATTCCCCCTCTCCTCACCACAGAGGGAAACAGAATGTGTAACACCACCAGAAGGGAATCCTTCTTTCACAAATTGCTCATAAATGCAGACAGCTTAAACAAAGAACAAAGAGTGCTGACCAACCCTCATTTATCTAAAGAAGAATTCTTCTGTCATGGTGCATCGTATCAATAGCTAAAGTCCCTCTATCTATTACAGTTTTTTCCAACTGCTTACACACAAAATCTTTTCATCTCACACAATTCTTGAAACCTCTCACTCAAAGTGCAAACCTACACAACAAATATCCAAAACCATAAGCTATTTCTCAGCCTTTGATTCAGTTGTCAATTGCATAAAACTCTTTTTTCAAAACACTACACACAATTCTCTACCTAAAACACAAAAATCTAACAGGAAGTGACTTGCTTTCCTTTTCCAAATACAACCAATCAAAATGCTACACTTATTCACCAGGTCACACACACACTCCTCACATGTGCAAACACGAATAGCTTAACTGATCACTAACCAATCACTGCTTTACTGTAGTATAGGCCTATAAATAGGTCAAAGGTCAGATTACCTGTTTTGAACAATGGATGCCAACAATGGACAGAGAGCAAGAGGAGTAGGAGGGAGAGGAAGAGGAAGCAGAGGACGAGGGTAAAGAAGATAAGGAAGGATAGCCATCTCTAATGAGATTAGGGCAACACTTGTTGATCATGTGATCAACCACGGTTTGACCATGAGAGAGGCTGGACTGAGAGTCCAGCCCAACTTGAGTTGATTTACAATGGCGTCCATAATTCGAACCTTCAGAAATGAGAACAGGTATGCAACTATCTAATGACTATTTTACCATTACAGTAATGTACTGTCAAATACGTATGACTGCATAGAATTGCATAAACATTTGTAACTCTAAGCCATCCATTTACTGCACTGCATTGAATGAATGAGGTTGATTATCATGCTGTACTACATTTTTTTGTACATTGTTTACAGTTTCTATGCTGAACACATACTGTGTTTGAATTCTGTACAGAGTGGAAAGGCAAAGACATCATGGAGGACGAGGACGCTTGTTTACAGATGTACAGGAGACTGCAATTATAAATATGGTTTTGGCCAACAATGCAATTAGGATTCGAGAGATAAGAGAGCATATCTTGAATAATGACACCATATTTAACAACATCAATGCTGTAAGCCTGTCGACCATACAACTCATCCTCCAACGGCGCCGAGTGACGATGAAACAACTTTACAAGGTGCCATTTGAGAGAAACTCTGACACAGTCAAGAATATGCGACATGACTTTGTGGAGGTATGTTTCAACACTACTTCCATTCAGACATACCACATTTACTCATCTGTTGATCCTTTGGTCTGTTACAGAGAGTATTGGAGCTGGATGCCCATATCATTCGCCATTAATTTAGTTTTTTTGGATTGCTTACACACTAAAATTAAAAGTAGTACACTATTAGCAAAACCTTACACTCAAGAAGCAAAACATCAGCCCATATTTGCACAACTATAAGCACATTGTCAACCTCACACTTGTTGCAAAACTCTACACACAGTGATTTGCAAAACACTAAACACACTTAACATACATTACACACAAAAATCTATCATGAAGTCACGTCCTTGCAATACCAAAGCACTGACTGTCAAATTACCACACCGTCCAACCAATTGGTTCAACACAGTCATCAGGTGTGCAAACACTCGTTTGCTTAATTGTAGACACACCAATCAGGTGTATAAGCACTATAAAAAGCAGCAGGTGAGTTCATCGGTCTTCAAGCACAATGGAATAAGTCAGAGAAAGAGTAAGACGACGAGGAGGAGGAGGACGAGGAGGAGAAAGGGGAGGAAGACAAGAAGGTGCTCAAAGAGGACCGAATCTGACAAATGAGATCCGCGCAACACTGGTTGACCACGTTGTCAACCACGGCCTGACGCTGAGGGAGGCTGGACTGCGAGTACAGCCAAATCTAAGCCGATATACAGTGGCAAGTGTGATGAGAACATTTAGACTGGAAAATAGGTATTGTAAAAATATCATCATATCAAAAACATCTGCACGGTTTCAGTAACTGCTTACAGTACTGTATTCTATGCACTATCAGCACTTCTGTTACCTTTTCCTGTGAAATTACTGTACTATTGTATACTGGGTTTTTTTCTACATAGGATTGAGGGTCAGGGACGACAAGGGGGAAGGCCTCCTATGTTCACAGAACAGCAAGAGAGGGAGATAATACCAAAGTTTTGGCCAACAATGCTATAACACTCAAGCAGCTCCAAGCTAACATTGTCAATAACCACGCCATTTTCAACGATATCCATCAGGTCTCAACATCAACACTGGCACGCATCCTAAAAAAAAAACATATTCAAATGAAGCAAATTTATCGAGTGCCTTTCGAGCGCAATTCCGAAAGGGGGAAACGACTGCGGCATGATTATGCAGAGGTATGTATTCACTTTAGCAGTGTGATCTTGCATACTGTCTCATAATCTTTTACTGTACTGTAATATGTATACTAGATCTACACTGAACTACACAATTTTGCCTGACACTGTTTTTCATAGAGTTTTACGAATGGATGGAGAGGAGATCCAGCATGAGTTCATTTATGTAGATGAGGCTGGGTTCAACCTGACGAGAACACGAAGGAGGGGAAGAAACATCATTGGCCACAGGGCTATAGTCAATGTCCCAGGGCAACGTGGGGGTAATGTAACACTCTGTGCAGCCATTACACAGAATGGGGTCCTCCACCGCCATGCCCATATGGGCCCTTACAACACAGCACTCATACTTACATTCTTGGACCAATTGCACAACATAACAGCAGCAAATCAAATCGATCATATGCAATACATTGTTGTCTGGGACAATGTGTCTTTCCACCGCTCTGCTCTGGTTCAGAACTGGTTTCAGCAACATCCACATTTCACTGTCCTATATCTTCCACCATACTCTCCATTCCTCAACCCTATAGAAGAGTTTTTCTCGGCATGGCAGTGGAAGGTATATGATCTCCATCTCCAGGCTGAGGTACCCCTCATCCAAGCCATGGAGGAGGCCTGTGACCAGATGGAGGTAGCAGCAATGCAAGGATGGATTCGTCATTCAAGATGTTTCTTTCCAAGGTGTCTTGCTAATGGCAACATTGCCTGCGATGTTGATGAAATTCTCTGGCCAGATCCAGCTAGGCGAAGAGACAATGTCTAGTTTTTTATTTTTTTTATTTTTTTCTTACAATACGTAAAGTGACGTTTGGTTACAGTATTATGAATCTCCATGTCAACATTTTGGGCGTGTTGAGAAATAAATGAGTTTCTTCAGTCTGCAACATTGGTCTTGTGTAGTGTTTGGTGAATTGACATTATATTTGTACTTTGTTGATAGTAGCCTACTCTAATCATAGGGAAGTAGAGGTGCTAAAAGTGTTTTAGGTTTATCACAGCAGAGTGTAACTCGTGCAAACAGAGTATAGTAATGTGAAACGTGTGTGTTTCATATGGTAACAAAGTGTGGTTTTTAAAAAGAAGTGTATAGTTTTTACAAGAGTGTTTAATTTTGCAAAGGATCTGTAGTGTTTTGCTAATTGTGTGTGTGGTTGTGCTAATTGTGTGTAGTGTTTTGAAAACACGGGCCCCGTTTTGAAAATCGTGCTTACAGTTTTTTTTGATTGCTTAAGCACGATTTTCAAAACAGGGCTCGTGTTTTCAAAACACTACACACAATTAGCACAACCACACACACAATTAGCAAAACACTACAGATCCTTTGCAAAATTAAACACTCTTGTAAAAACTATACACTTTTTAAAAACCACACTTTGTTACCATATGAAACACACACGTTTCACATTACTATACTCTGTATGCACGAGTTACACTCTGCTGTGATAAACCTAAAACACTTTTAGCACTTCTACTTCCCTATGATTAGAGTAGGCTACTATCAACAAAGTACAAATATAATGTCAATTCACCAAACACTACACAAGACCAATGTTGCAGACTGAAGAAACTCATTTATTTCTCAATTCGCCCAAACTGTTGACATGGAGATTCATAATACTGTAACCAAACGTCACTTTACGTATTGCAAGTTCAAAGAAAAAAAAAAAAAAAGACATTGTCTCTTCGCCTAGCTGGATCTGGCCAGAGAATTTCATCAACATCGCAGACAATGTTGTCATTAGCAAGACACCTTGGAAAGAAACATCTTGAATGACGAATCCATCCTTGCATTGCTGCTACCTCCATCTGGTCACAGGCCTCCTCCATGGCTTGGATGAGGGGTACCTCAGCCTGGAGACGGAGATCATATACCTTCCACCGCCATGCCGAGAAAAACTCCTCTATAGGGTTGAGGAATGGAGAGTATGGTGGAAGATATAGGACGGTGAAATGTGGATGTTGCTGAAACCAGTTCTGAACCAGAGCAGAGCGGTGGAAAGACACATTGTCCCAGACAACAATGTATTGCATATGATCGATTTGATTTGCTGCTGTTATGTTGTGCAATTGGTCCAAGAATGTAAGTATGAGTGCTGTGTTGTAAGGGCCCATATGGGCATGGCGGTGGAGGACCCCATTCTGTGTAATGGCTGCACAGAGTGTTATATTACTCCCAAGGTGCCCTGGGACATTGGCTATAGCCCTGTGGCCAATGATGTTTCTTCCCCTCCTTCGTGTTCTCGTCAGGTTGAACCCAGCCTCATCTACATAAATGAACTCATGCTGGATCTCCTCTCCATCCATTCATAAAACTCTATGAAAAACAGTGTCAGGCAAAATTGTGTAGTTCAGTGTAGATCTAGTATACATATTACAGTACAGTAAAGATTATGAGACAGTATGCAAGATCACACTGCTAAAGTGAATACATACCTCTGCATAATCATGCCGCAGTCGTTTCCCCCTTTCGGAATTGCGCTCGAAAGGCACTCGATAAATTTGCTTCATTTGAATATGTTTTTTTTTTAGGATGCGTGCCAGTGTTGATGTTGAGACCTGATGGATATCGTTGAAAATGGCGTGGCTATTGACAATGTTAGCTTGGAGCTGCTTGAGTGTTATAGCATTGTTGGCCAAAACTTTGGTATTATCTCCCTCTCTTGCTGTTCTGTGAACATAGGAGGCCTTCCCCCTTGTCGTCCCTGACCCTCAATCCTATGTAGAAAAAAAACAGTATACAGTATACAGTAGTACAGTAATTTCACAGGAAAAGGTAACAGAAGTGCTGACAGTGCATAGAATACAGTACTGTAAGCAGTTACTGAAACCGTGCAGATGTTTTTGATATGATGATATTTTTACAATACCTATTTTCCAGTCTAAATGTTCTCATCACACTTGCCACTGTATATCGGCTTAGATTTGGCTGTACTCGCAGTCCAGCCTCCCTCAGCGTCAGGCCGTGGTTGACAACGTGGTCAACCAGTGTTGCGCGGATCTCATTTGTCACATTCGGTCCTCTTTGAGCACCTTCTTGTCTTCCCCTTCCTCGTCCTCTTCCTCGTTCTCCTCGTCCTCCTCGTTCTCCTCGTCCTCGTCGTTGTCCTCGTCCTCGTCCTCGTCCTCGTCCTCCTCATCTTACTCTTTCTCTGACTCTTTCCATTGTGCTTGAAGACCGATGAACTCACCTGCTGCTTTTTATAGTGCTTATACACCTGATTGGTGTGTCTACAATTAAGCAAACGAGTGTTTGCACACCTGATGACTGTGTTGAACCAATTGGTTGGACGGTGTGGTAATTTGACAGTCAGTGCTTTGGTATTGCAAGGACGT
This sequence comes from Salvelinus fontinalis, assembly GCF_029448725.1. NCBI lineage: Eukaryota > Metazoa > Chordata > Actinopteri > Salmoniformes > Salmonidae > Salvelinus > Salvelinus fontinalis. Next base: position 35,211,815 of record NC_074699.1, read on the forward strand.
GACTTCATGATAGATTTTTGTTTTGCAAATCACTGTGTGTAGAGTTTTGCAACAAGTGTGAGGTTGACAATGTGCTTATAGTTGTGCAAATATGGGCTGATGTTTTGCTTCTTGAGTGTAAGGTTTTGCTAATAGTGTACTACTTTTAATTTTAGTGTGTAAGCAATCAAAAAAAACTGTATTTATGTGGAAGAGGTTGGCTTCAACCTCACCAAAACCAGGCACCGCGGAAGAAATGTAATAGGACAGAGGGCAATTACCAATGTCCCTGGACAGCGTGGGGGTAATATAACTATGTGTGCTGCCATCACTCAAAACGGGGTCCTCCATCACAATGCCACACTGGGTCCGTACAACACCGGCCATATGCTCACTTTTCTGGATGCAATTTACACAATGCTTGTCCCTGATCCAGATCAGGAGCCTGCTAGATTTGTGGTTTTATGGGACAATTTTAGTTTTCACCAGGCTGTTCTGGTCCAAAACTGGTTTGCCACCCATCCACAATTTGTAGTTTTGTACCTACCCCCATATTCACCTTTTCTAAACCCCATAGAGGAATTCTTCTCAGCCTGGCGCTGGAAAGTGTATGATCGCCAACCCTATGCCCGCATGCCGCTTCTCCAGGCAATGGAGGACGCATGTGGGGACATAGAGGTTGCCTCTGTCCAAGGTTGGATACGCCATGCTAGGAGATACTTCCCTTGATGTTTGGCAAGAGAAAACATATCTTGTGATGTGGACGAAGTTTTGTGGCCAGACCCAGACTGGAGAAGAGATGAAGCGTAGCTTAGCACTGGTGACTGCCCCCCCCCCCCCCCCCTACCAATTCCTGGACTGCCCCCCCGGGACCCCACACACACAATTGTGTTCTTTACTGTATTCTAAAGAATATACTTTTGGTTTACATATGTTTATGGTTTTGTTGGATGCTACTGTATCGAACATTAATGTTTGGCCTAATAAATATTTTCTGTTTCTACATTGCATTGGTGTTTACAGTGTACTTGTTACCCCTCTCAGCAGATTACTTTCACTGTAGAACATTGTATTGAAATGTAGATATAAGCCTATGAAAGACCAAAGAGCCCCTAGATTTAGAACAACAGTGTTTACATGGTATCTCCAAAAATGTACTATTATGAAAGCAGTGTTTGCCATTTGATGCAAATGCTTCATTCTGACATGTGTTTATGGCATTTTGAATGCAGTGTTACATTTTGAAGGAGATGTGAGGCATTTTGCAATTTGTGTGTGCAGTTTTGGGAATTGTGTGTAGAGTTTTGAAAAAAAGAGAGTTTTGAAAACGTGTGTAAGCAGTTGGAAAAAACTGTAAACAAAGCCTGATGACATGACAGTCACCAATAGAGAAGAGCACAGGGGATGAGACTATACCAATATATGGGATTCCACAGCCACTGTTGATAATTGGCCAAACTAGATAAAGAGCCCGGCTCTATCCATTCTAACACCCTCATAAATGCAGATGTTATGCGGATGATTTAATCGGACTTGTAACAGATGTTTTTGGGCTGCCCCTTTTCATTAAAAGCTTTCTGCCTGCAGTGGATAGTAGCTAGGAATCAAAGATTATTCCAGAAATTAGGATATGAAAAGTGAGTTAGCTCAATTAAGGAAATTAAATTGTGTACATTAGACGTGGCTTGTTCTACCGGTGAGCAGTGTGTGTGTGTGTGTGGTGAGCAGTTTCCAGGGGAGAGAGACAGAGAGAGAGAGAGACCGGGGCATAATAACATCAGAGAATCAGACTGTAATTGAAATGCACTTAAAAGGGATCATGCTGACAAATGTGATTGTATCGAGGCAGTAATGCTCCACACCTCCCTCCAATTCCCTCCCCTCACAAGGAGAGGCCTGCATCGCAAATGACACCCTATTTCCTATATAGTGCACTACTTTAAGCCAGAGCCCTATGAGCCCTGGTCAAAAGTAGTGCACTATATAGAGAATAGTGTATCATTTGGGACACAACCTGTTCCTTGCTAAATCCAATGAAATTGAAATAGTGAAGGGGTCCTGACAGCTTCCTGATACAATCTTGCGGACAGCCGCATTCACAAAACAGGTAATCAGTTTAGTAGCAAAGCCCTCCCCTCGTCAGGATGGGCCCGCTGTTAAAGAACACTTAAAGATCAAAACAAATGAAAGCTAGAGTGCACATGACAAGTCATCATAGCCTTATCAGCATGTCAGCCCACAGAGACTATTAATTCCCTTCCGCTCATAATACTGAAGGAGAGGAGAGGGGGGGGGGGGGGGGGGGAGAGATGATGGAACACCCAGTGTCCAGTCCAGGCCTCATTAACATTACCACCAAAGCTTAAAGTTGGACCATTCCTCAGAATGCTCAAACCCTCCCTCCCTCCTGCATCATATCAGTCCTTTCTTACTGAGGGGATAGATCAGTGACATGCTCAATGGGAGGCTCTCCACACTCCTCTCACACAGAGGTTCTGACTGAGAATCTGTCTTCTGCTGACTCTGGATGAAGCTGATAAACAGACTAAGATCACATCCTAGGTCCTCCCTCCTGTCTTCATGGTTGGTTCATGAAGATTGAATACACTGTTTATAAAAGTGTCCCCTGGCCTGGCCTGTAGACAGCATGTAAGACACATAGCCTAGGAGGCTGCCAGACATTGTGTATGTTATGTCTCTTAAATGGTGCTTGAAATGAAACCACATGAGAGTCAACAACAGGTTGACTTTAGGAGTATTAACACTATTCAGGTTGTGCTGGAATAAAGACATCAGGACTGCATTAGCCACCAAAACTATTGTCAACATGAGGAGATGACCATATCACTACACTACTAAGTACTGACTTTCTCCATCATGTACTGAACAATCTTTTGAGTTATTCTGTAGAGCTGCCACTAGGGGAGCTTTCAACCCCTTTTCCAGAAAACGGTCACCGTATCCACAGCATCTATAACGCACGCACACCTACGCACGCACGCATGCGCACGCACGCATGCACTCACTCACGCACGCACACGCACGCACGCACGCACGCACGCACGCACACACACACACACACACACACACACACACGCAGGAATGAATGAGCATGGGTAAAACATGCACACAAATCATACTGTACATCAACATACACATGCATACACACAAATGAGAGGAAAATGCACGGTCAACAATAATCATCGACCTTCTTGCTGCCCTTATCCATGCCAAACATCCATGTAAACCCCTTACTAGTGGCATTATTTCTGTGATATTAGTGTGTGTGTCACGGCTGTTGAAGGATAACGACCAAGGTGCAGCGTGGTGAGCGTACATTTTCTCTTTATTTATAAAAATGACGCCGACAAAACAATAAACAATACAAAAACAAACCGTGAAGCTCAAAAGGCTATGTGCCCTAAACAAAGTAAACTTCCCACAAAACACCGTGGGGAAAAAAGCTACCTAAGTATGGTTCCCTATCAGAGACAACGATAGACAGCTGTTCCTGATTGAGAACCATACCCGGCCAAAACATAGAAATAGAAAATCATAGAAACACAAAACATAGAATGCCCACCCCAACTCACGCCCTGACCAAACCAAAATAGAGACATAAAAAGGATCTCTAAGATCAGGGCATGACAGTGTGAGCAATACAACATGCAAGCTACTCTGGTAGGGGTACGATGGGAATACTAGGCGCACCAAAAGTACAGAACATACCTCCATTATGCATGACACAGTTACGATATTTAAGCTCTTTGTAAGAGTTAAGTCTTGGAGCCGTGAGGTGTCATTCTGCTAGGATGATAGGGGATGTAGAGGAAGGCTTTGGTAAAGTCTACATTAGAGGGATGACTTTCAAACCCTCGGGGACACTGTGCTATAACAAGAGCTTTCTCTCTGTTCATTGTGTCATGTCCTGGTCCCTGTGTGTGTGTGTGTGTGTGTGTGTGTGTGTGTGTGTGTGTGTGTGTGTGAGTGTGTGTGTAAAGCAGCTCCGCCGGTCCCTAAGCCCAAGATCAGGACCCTAATACAACCCGACATTAAAGGGATCATCGTTACCACAGGGATTGATACTTCACCCAATAAGATCAAAATACAGCAACGTTTATTGCAACTCCAAATAAATAGAACACAGTGAGAGTGAGCAGAGCTAGGCGGTCCATAGACACATTGTTGCCAAGTCCTAGACGATCCATAGACACAGTGTTGCCAAGCCCTAGAAAGTCCATAGACACAGTGTTGCCAAGCTCTAGACAGTCCATAGACACAGTGTTGCCAAGCCCTAGACGGTCCATAGACACAGTGTTGCCAAGCTCTAGACAGTCCATAGACACAGTGTTGCCAAGCTCTAGACGGTCCATAGACACAGTGTTGCTTAGTCCTAGATGGTCCATAGACACAGTGTTGCTTAGTCCTAGACGGTCCATAGACACAGTGTTGCCAAGTTCTAGATGGTCCATAGACACAGTGTTGCCAAGTACTAGATGTCCGTAGACACAGTGTTGCCAAGCCCTAGACGGTCCATAGACACAGTGTTGCCAAGTCCTACACGGTCCATAGACGAAGTGTTGCCAAGATCGAGACGGTCCATAGACACAGTGTTGCCAAGTCCTAGACGGTCCATAGACACAGTGTTGACAAGCCCTAGACGGTCCATAGACACAGTGCTGCCAAGCCCTAGACAGTCCAAAGACACAGTGTTGCAAAGCCCTAGACAGTCCATAGACACAGTGTTGCCAAGCCCTAGACACTCCATAGACACAGTGTTTCCAAGCCCGAGACGGTCCATAGACACAGTGTTGCCAAGCCCTAGACACTCCATAGACACATTGTTTCCAAGCCCGAGACGGTCCATAGACACAGTGTTGCCAAGCCCTAGACAGTCCATAGACACAGTGTTGCCAAGCCCTAGATGGTCCATAGACACAGTGTTGCCAAGCCCTAGACGGTCCATAGACACAGTGTTGCCAAGCCCTAGACAGTCCATAGACACAGTGTTGTCAAGTCCTAGATGGTCCATAGACACAGTGTTGCCAAGCCCTAGACAGTCCATAGACACAGTGTTGCCAAGCTCTAGACTGTCCATAGACACAGTGTTGCCAAGTCCTAGATGGTCCATAGACACAGTGTTGCCAAGCTCTAGACTGTCCATAGACACAGTGTTGCCAAGTCCTAGATGGTCCATAGACACAGTGTTGCCAAGTCCAAGACAGTCCATAGACACAGTGTTGCCAAGCCCTAGACGGTCCATAGACAAAGTGTTGCCAGGTCCTAGACGGTACATAGACACTGTGTTGCCAAGTCCTAGACGTCCATAGACACAGTGAGAGTGCGCAGAGATAGACGGTCCATAGGCACAGTGTTGCCAAGTCCTAGACGGTCCGTAGACACAGTGAGAGTGACCAGAGCTAGACGGTCCATAGACACAGTTTTGCCAAGCCCTAGACGGTCCAGAGACACAGTGTTGCCAAGCCTTAGACAGTCCATAGACACAGTGTTGCCAAGGCCTAGACAGTCCATAGACACAGTGTTGCCAAGTCCTAGACGGTCCATAGACACAGTGTTGCCAAGTCTTAGACGGTCCATAGACACAGTGAGAGTGAGCAGAGCTAGACGGTCCATAGACACAGTGTTGCCAAGCCCTAGACGGTCCATATACACAGTGTTGCCAAGCCCTAAAAAGTCCATAGACACAGTGTTGCCAAGCTCTAGACGGTCCATAGACACAGTGTTGCCAAGTCCTAGATGGTCCATAGACACAGTGTTGCCAAGTCCTAGACAGTCCATAGACAGAGTGTTGCCAAGCCCTAGACGGTCAATAGACAAAGTGTTGCCAGGTCCTAGATGGTCCATAGACACAGTGTTGCCAAGTCCTAGACAGTCCATAGACACAGTGTTGCCAAGTCCTAGACGGTCCATAGACACAGTGTTGCCAAGCCCTAGACGGTCCATAGACACAGTGTTGCCGAGTCCTAGATGGTCCATAGACACAGTGTTGCCAAGCCATAGACAGTCCATAGACACAGTGTTGCCAAGCCCTAGACAGTCCATAGACACAGTGTTGCCAAGTCCTAGACGGTCCATAGACACAGTGTTGCCAAGTCCTAGACGGTCCAGAGACACAGTGTTGGCAAGTCCTAGACGGTCCATAGACAAAGTGTTGCCAAGTCCTAGACGGTCCATAGACAAAGTGTTGCCAAGTCCTAGACGGTCCATAGACAAAGTGTTGCCAGGTCCTAGACGGTCCATAGACACAGTGTTGCCAAGTCCTAGACGTCCATAGACACAGTGAGAGTGAACAGAGCTAGACGGTCCATAGACACAGTGTTGCCAAGCTCTAGACGGTCCATAGACAAGGTGGTGCCAAGCCCTAGACAGTCAATAGACACAGTGTTGCCAAGTCCTAGACGGTCCATAGACACAGTGTTGCCAAGCCCTAGACGGTCCATAGACACAGTGTTGCCATGACCTAGACAGTCCATAGACACAGTGTTGCCAAGTCCTAGACGGTCAATAGACACAGTGTTGCCAAGTCCAAGACGGTCCAGAGACACACTGTTGCCAAGCCTTAGACAGTCCATAGACACAGTGTTGCCAAGCCCTAGACAGTCCATAGACACAGTGTTGCCAAGTCCTAGACGGTCCTTAGACACAGTGTTGCCAAGTCCTAGACGGTCCATAGACACAGTGTTGCCAAGCCCTAGTCGGTCCATAGACACAGTGTTGCCAAGTCCTAGACGGTCCATAGACACAGTGTTGTCAAGTCCTAGACGGTCCATAGACACAGTGTTGCCTAGTCCTAGGTTGTCCATAGACACAGTGTTGCCAAGTCCTAGACGTCCATAGACACAGTGAGAGTGAGCAGAGCTTGACGGTCCATAGACACAGTGTTGCCAAGTCCTAGACGGTCCATAGACACAGTGTTGCCAAGTCCTAGACGGTCCATAGACACAGTGTTGCCAAGCCCTAGACGGTCCATATACACAGTGTTGCAAGCCCTAGACAGTCCATAGACACAGTGTTGCAAGCCCTAGACAGTCCATAGACACAGTGTTGCCAAGCCCTAGACGGTCCATAGACACAGTGTTGCCAAGCCCTAGACAGTCCATAGACATAGTGTTGCCAAGCCCTAGACGGTCCATAGACACAGTGTTGCCAAGCCCTAGACAGTCCATAGACACAGTGTTGCCAAGTCCTAGACGGTCCATAGACAAAGTGTTGCCAAGCCCGAGACAGTCCATTGACACAGTGTTGCCAAGCTCTAGACTGTCCATAGACCCAGTGTTGCCAAGTCCTAGATGGTCCATAGACACCGTGTTGCCAAGTCCTAGACAGTCCATAGAAACATTGTTGCCAAGCTCTAGAAAGTCCATAAACACAGTGAGAGTGAGCAGAGATAGACGGTCCATAGACAGAGTGTTGCAAAGTCCTAGACGGTCCATAGACACAGTGTTGCCAAGCCCTAGACAGTCCTTAGACACAGTGTTGCCAAGCCCTAGAAAGTCCATAAACACAGTGTTGCCAAGCCCTAGATAGTCCGTAGACACAGTGTTGCTAAAACCTAGACAGTCCATAGACACAGTGTTGCAAGCCCTAGACAGTCCATAGACACAGTGTTTCCAAGCCCTAGACGGTCCAGAGACACACTGTTGCCAAGCTTTAGACAGTCCATAGACCCTGTGTTGCCAAGCCCTAGACAGTCCATAGACACAGTGTTGCCAAGTCCTAGACGGTCCATAGACACAGTGTTGCCAAGCCCTAAACGGTCCATAGACACAGTGAGAGTGAGCAGAGCTAGACGGTCCATAGACAAAGTGTTGCCAAGCCATAGACGGTCCATATACACAGTTTTGCCAAGCCCTAGAAAGTCCATAGACACAGTGTTGCCAAGCTCTATACAGTCCATAGACACAGTGTTGCCAAGTCCTAGATGGTCCATAGACACAGTGTTGCCAAGTCCTAGACGGTCCATAGACACAGTGTTGTCAAGCCCTAAACGGTCCATAGACACAGTGAGAGTGAGCAGAGCTAGACGGTCCATAGACACAGTGTTGCCAAGCCCTAGACAGTCCATAGACACAGTGTTGCCAAGTCCTAGAAAGTCCATAGACACAGTGTTGCCATGCTCTAGACAGTCCATAGACACAGTGTTGCCTAGTCCTAGGTTGTCCATAGACACAGTGTTGCCAAGTCCTAGACGTCCATAGACACAGTGAGAGTGAGCAGAGCTTGACGGTCCATAGACACAGTGTTGCCAAGTCCTAGACGGTCCATAGACACAGTGTTGCCAAGTCCTAGACGGTCCATAGACACAGTGTTGCCAAGCCCTAGACGGTCCATATACACAGTGTTGCAAGCCCTAGACAGTCCATAGACACAGTGTTGCAAGCCCTAGACAGTCCATAGACACAGTGTTGCCAAGCCCTAGACGGTCTATAGACACAGTGTTGCCAAGCCCTAGACAGTCCATAGACATAGTGTTGCCAAGCCCTAGACAGTCCATAGACACAGTGTTGCCAAGCCCTAGACAGTCCATAGACACAGTGTTGCCAAGTCCTAGACGGTCCATAGACAAAGTGTTGCCAAGCCCGAGACAGTCCATTGACACAGTGTTGCCAAGCTCTAGACTGTCCATAGACCCAGTGTTGCCAAGTCCTAGATGGTCCATAGACACCGTGTTGCCAAGTCCTAGACAGTCCATAGACACATTGTTGCCAAGCTCTAGAAAGTCCATAAACACAGTGAGAGTGAGCAGAGATAGACGGTCCATAGACAGAGTGTTGCAAAGTCCTAGACGGTCCATAGACACAGTGTTGCCAAGCCCTAGACAGTCCTTAGACACAGTGTTGCCAAGCCCTAGAAAGTCCATAAACACAGTGTTGCCAAGCCCTAGATAGTCCGTAGACACAGTGTTGCTAAAACCTAGACAGTCCATAGACACAGTGTTGCAAGCCCTAGACAGTCCATAGACACAGTGTTTCCAAGCCCTAGACGGTCCAGAGACACACTGTTGCCAAGCTTTAGACAGTCCATAGACCCTGTGTTGCCAAGCCCTAGACAGTCCATAGACACAGTGTTGCCAAGTCCTAGACGGTCCATAGACACAGTGTTGCCAAGCCCTAAACGGTCCATAGACACAGTGAGAGTGAGCAGAGCTAGACGGTCCATAGACACAGTGTTGCCAAGCCATAGACGGTCCATATACACAGTTTTGCCAAGCCCTAGAAAGTCCATAGACACAGTGTTGCCAAGCTCTATACAGTCCATAGACACAGTGTTGCCAAGTCCTAGATGGTCCATAGACACAGTATTCCCAAGTCCTAGAAAGTCCATCGACACAGTGTTGCCAAGCCCTAGACGGTCAATAGACAAAGTGTTGCCAGGTCCTAGATGGTCCATAGACACAGTGTTGCCAAGTCCTAGACGGTCCATAGACACAGTGTTGCCGAGTCCTAGATGGTCCATAGACACAGTGTTAACATGTCCTAGACGGTCCATAGACACAGTGTTGCCAAGCCCTAGACGGTCCATAAACACAGTGTTGCCAAGCCCTAGACAGTCCATAGACACAGTGTTGCCAAGCTCTAGACAGTCCATAGACACAGTGTTGCCTAGTCCTAGACGTCCATAGACACAGTGAGAGTGAGCAGAGCTTGACGGTCCATAGACACAGTGTTGCCAAGTCCTAGACGGTCCATATACACAGTGTTGCAAGCCCTAGACAGTCCATAGACACAGTGTTGCAAGCCCTAGACAGTCCATAGACACAGTGTTGCCAAGCCCTAGACGGTCTATAGACACAGTGTTGCCAAGCCCTAGACAGTCCATAGACATAGTGTTGCCAAGCCCTAGACGGTCCATAGACACAGTGTTGCCAAGCCCTAGACAGTCCATAAACACAGTGTTGCCAAGTCCTAGACGGTCCATAGACACAGTGTTGCCAAGCCCGAGACAGTCCATTGACACAGTGTTGCCAAGCTCTAGACTGTCCATAAACACAGTGAGAGTGAGCAGAGATAGACGGTCCATAGACACAGTGTTGCCATGACCTAGACAGTCCATAGACATAGTGTTGCCAAGTCCTAGACGGTCAATAGACACAGTGTTGCCAAGTCCTAGACGGTCCAGAGACACAGTGTTGCCAAGCCTTAGACAGTCCATAGACACAGTGTTGCCAAGCCCTAGACAGTCCATAGACACAGTGTTGCCAAGTCCTAGACGGTCCATAGACACAGTATTGCCAAGTCCTAGAAAGTCCATCGACACAGTGTTGCCAAGCCCTAGACAGTCCACAGACACAGTGTTGCCAAGCCCTAGAAAGTCCATAAACACAGTGTTGCTAAGCCCTAGATAGTCCGTAGACACAGTTTTGCCAAAACCTAGACAGTCCATAGACACAGTGTTGCAAGCCCTAGACAGTCCATAGACACAGTGTTTCCAATCCCTAGACGGTCTATAGACACAGTGTTGACAAGCCCTAGACAGTCCATAGACATAGTGTTGCCAAGCCCTAGACGGTCCATAGACACAGTGTTGCCGAGCCCTAGACAGTCCATAGACACAGTGTTGCCAAGCTCTACACTGTCCATAGACACAGTGTTGCCAAGTCCAAGATGGTCCATAGACACAGTGTTGCCAAGTCCTAGACGGTCCAGAGACAAAGTGTTGCCAGGTCCTAGACGGTCCATAGACACAGTGTTGCAAAGTCCTAGACGTCCATAGACACAGTGAGAGTGAGCAGAGATAGACGGTCCATAGGCACAGTGTTGCCAAGCCCTAGACGGTCCATTGACACAGTGAGAGTGACCAGAGCTAGACGGTCCATAGACACAGTGTTGCCAAGCTCTAGACTGTCCATAGACACAGTGTTGCCAAGCTCTAGACGGTCCATAGACACAGTGTTGCCAAGCTCTAGACGGTCCATAGACACAGTGTTGCCAAGCTCTAGACTGTCCATAGACAAGGTGGTGCCAAGCCCTAGACAGTCAATAGACACAGTGTTGCCAAGTCCTAGACGGTCCATAGACACAGTGTTGCCAAGCCCTAGACGGTCCATAGACACAGTGTTGCCATGACCTAGACAGTCCATAGACATAGTGTTGCCAAGTCCTAGACGGTCAATAGACACAGTGTTGCCAAGTCCTAGACGGTCCAGAGACACACTGTTGCCAAGCCTTAGACAGTCCATAGACACAGTGTTGCCAAGTCCTAGACAGTCCATAGACACAGTGTTGCCAAGTCCTAGACGGTCCATAGACACAGTGTTGCCAAGTCCTACACGGTCCATAGACACAGTGTTGCCAAGCCCTAGACGGTCCATAGACACAGTGTTGCCAAGTCCTAGACGGTCCATAGACACAGTGTTGCCAAGCCCTAAACGGTCCATAGACACAGTGAGAGTGAGCAGAGCTAGATGGTCCATAGACACAGTGTTGCCAAGTCCTAGATGGTCCATAGACACAGTGTTGCCAAGTCCTAGACAGTCCATAGACACATTGTTGCCAAGCTTTAGACAGTCCATAGACACAGTGTTGCCAAGTCCTAGAAAGTCCAAAGACACAGTGTTGCCAAGTCCTAGATGGTCCATAGACACAGTGTTGCCAAGTCCTAGAAAGTCCATCGACACAGTGTTGCCAAGCCCTAGACGGTCAATAGACAAAGTGTTGCCTGGTCCTAGATGGTCCATAGACACAGTGTTGCCAAGTCCTAGACAGTCCATAGACACAGTGTTGCCAGGTCCTAGACGGTCCATAAACACTGTGTTGCCAAGTCCTAGACGTCCATAGACACAGTGAGAGTGCGCAGAGATAGACGCTCCATAGGCACAGTGTTGCCAAGCCCTAGACGGTCCATAGACACAGTGAGAGTGACCAGAGCTAGACGGTCCATAGACACAGTTGCCAAGCTCTAGAAGGTCCATAGACAAAGTGGTGGCAAGTCCTAGACGGTCCAGAGACACAGTGTTGCCAAGTCCTAGACAGTCAATAGACACAGTGTTGCCAAGTCCTAGACGGTCAATAGACACAGTGAGAGTGAGCAGAGCGAGACGGTCCATAGACACAGTGTTGCCAAGCCCTAGACGGTCCATATACACAGTGTTGCCAAGCCCTAGAAAGTCCATAGACACAGTGTTGCCAAGCTCTAGACAGTCCATAGACACAGTGTTGCCAAGTCCTAGATGGTCCATAGATACAGTGTTGCCAAGTCCTAGACGGTCCATAGACACAGTGTTGCCAAGTCCTAGACGGTCCATAGACACAGTGTTGCCAAGCCCTAGACGGTCCATAGACACAGTGTTGCCAAGCCCTAAACGGTCCATAGACACAGTGAGAGTGAGCAGAGCTAGACGGTCCATAGACACAGTGTTGCCAAGTCCTAGATGGTCCATAGACACAGTGTTGCCAAGTCCTAGACAGTCCATAGACACATTGTTGCCAAGCTCTAGACAGTCCATAGACACAGTGTTGCCAATTCCTAGAAAGTCCAAAGACACAGTGTTGCCAAGTCCTAGATGGTCCATAGACACAGTGTTGCCAAGTCCTAGAAAGTCCATCGACACAGTGTTGCCAAGCCCTAGACGGTCAATAGACAAAGTGTTGCCTGGTCCTAGATGGTCCATAGACACAGTGTTGCCAAGTCCTAGACAGTCCATAGACACAGTGTTGCCAGGTCCTAGACGGTCCATAAACACTGTGTTGCCAAGTCCTAGACGTCCATAGACACAGTGAGAGTGCGCAGAGATAGACGGTCCATAGACACAGTGTTGCCAAGCTCTAGACAGTCCATAGACACAGTGTTGCCTAGTCCTAGGTGGTCCATAGACACAATGTTGCCAAGTCCTAGACGTCCATAGACACAGTGAGAGTGAGCAGAGCTTGACGGTCCATAGACACAGTGTTGCCAAGCTCTAGACAGTCCATAGACACAATGTTGCCTAGTCCTAGGTGGTCCATAGACACAGTGTTGCCAAGTCCTAGACGGTCCATAGACACAGTGTTGCCAAGTCCTAGACGGTCCATAGACACAGTGTTGCCAAGCCCTAGACGGTCCATAGACACAGTGTTGCCAAGCCCTAGACGGTCCATAGACACAGTGTTGCCAAGCCCTAGACAGTCCATAGACACAGTGTTGCCATGCCCTAGACGTTCCATAGACACAGTGAGAGTGACCAGAGCTAGACGGTCCATAGACACAGTGTTGCAGAGTCCTAGATGGTCCATAGACACAGTGTTGCCAAGCCCTAGACAGTCCATAGACACAGTGTTGCCAAGTCCTAGACGGTCCATAGACACAGTGTTGCCAAGTCCTAGACGGTCCATAGACACAGTGTTGCCAAGCCCTAGACGGTCAAAAGACACAGTGTTGCCAAGCCCTAGACGGTCCATAGACACAGTGTTGCCAAGCCCTAGACAGTCCATAGACACAGTGTTGCCATGCCCTAGACGGTCCATAGACACAGTGAGAGTGACCAGAGCTAGACGGTCCATAGACACAGTGTTGCCGAGTCCTAGATGGTCGATAGACACAGTGTTGCCAAGCCCTAGACAGTCCATAGACACAGTGTTGCCAAGCCCTAGACGGTCCATAGACTCAGTGTTGCCAAGCCCTAGAAGGTCCATAGACCAGGTGTTGCCAAGCCCTAGACAGTCCATAGACACAGTGTTGCCAAGCCCTACACAGTCCATAATCACAGTGTTGCCAAGTTTTAGACAGTCCATAGACACAGTGTTGCCAAGTCCTAGATGGCCCATAGACACAGTGTTGCCAAGTCCTAGACGTCCATAGACACAGTGTTGCCAAGTCCTAGACAGTCCATAGACACAGTGTTGCCAAGCCAAAGACAGTCCATAGACACAGTGTTGCAAAGCCCTAGATGGTCCATAGACACAGTGTTGCCAAGTCCTGGACGTCCATAGACACAGTGAGAGTGAGCAGAGCTAGACGGTCCATAGAAACAGTGAGAGTGAGCAGAGCTAGACAGTCCATAGACGAAGTGTTGCCAAGACCGAGACAGTCCATAGACACAGTGTTGCCATGTCCTAGAAAGTCCATCGACACAGTGTTGCCAAGCCCTAGACGGTCAATAGACAAAGTATTGCCAGGTCCTAGATGGTCCATAGACACTGTGTTGCCAAGTCCTAGACGTCCATAGACACAGTGTTGCCATGTCCTAGTCGGTCCATAGACACTGTGTTGCCAAGTCCTAGACGTCCATAGACACAGTGAGAGTGCGCAGAGATAGACGGTCCATAGGCACAGTGTTGCCAAGCCCTAGACGGTCCATAGACACAGTGAGAGTGACCAGAGCTAGACGGTCCATAGACACAGTGTTGCTTAGCTCTAGAAGGTCCATAGACAAAGTGGTGCCAAGTCCTAGACGGTACAGAGACACAGTGTTGCCAAGTCCTAGACAGTCCATAGACACAGTGTTGCCAAGCCCTAGACAGTCCATAGACACAGTGTTGCCAAGTCCTAGACGGTACAGAGACACAGTGTTGCTAAGTCCTAGACAGTCAATAGACACAGTGTTGCCAAGTCCTAGACGGTCCAGAGACACAGTGTTGCCAAGCCCTAGACAGTCCATAGACACAGTGTTGCCAAGCCCTAGACGGTCCATAGACTCAGTGTTGCCAAGCCCTAGAAGGTCCATAGACCAGGTGTTGCCAAGCCCTAGACAGTCCATAGACACAGTGTTGCCAAGCCCTACACAGTCCATAATCACATTGTTGCCAAGTTTTAGACACTCCATAGACACAGTGTTGCCAAGTCCTAGACGTCCATAGACACAGTGTTGCCAAGTCCTAGACGTCCATAGACACAGTGTTGCAAAGTCCTAGACAGTCCATAGACACAGTTTTGCCAAGTCCTAGAAGGTTAATAGACACAGTGTTGCCAAGTCCTAGACAGTCCATAGACACAGTGTTGCCAAGCCCTAGACAGTCTATAGACACAGTGTTGCCAAGTCCTAGACAGTCCATAGACACAGTGTTGCCAAGTCCTGGACGTCCATAGACACAGTGAGAGTGAGCAGAGCTAGACGGTCCATAGAAACAGTGAGAGTGAGCAGAGCTAGACAGTCCATAGACGAAGTGTTGCCAAGACCGAGACAGTCCATAGACACAGTGTTGCCATGTCCTAGAAAGTCCATCGACACAGTGTTGCCAAGCCCTAGACGGTCCATAGACAAAGTGTTGCCAGGTCCTAGACGGTCCATAGACACTGTGTTGCCAAGTCCTAGACGTCCATAGACACAGTGAGAGTGCGCAGAGATAGACGGTCCATAGGCACAGTGTTGCCAAGCCCTAGACGGTCCATAGACACAGTGAGAGTGACCAGAGCTAGACGGTCCATAGACACAGTGTTGCCAAGCTCTAGAAGGTCCATAGACAAAGTGGTGCCAAGTCCTAGACGGTACAGAGACACAGTGTTGCCAAGTCCTAGACAGTCAATAGACACAGTGTTGCCAAGTCCTAGACGGTCCAGAGACACAGTGTTTCCAAGCCTTAGACAGTCCATAGACACAGTGTTGCCAAGCCCTAGACAGTCCATAGACACAGTGTTGCCAAGTCATAGACGGTCCATAGACACAGTGTTGCCAAGTCCTAGACAGTCCATAGACAGAGTGTTGCCAAGCCCTAGACGGTCAATAGACAAAGTGTTGCCAGGTCCTAGATGGTCCATAGACACAGTGTTGCCAAGTCCTAGACAGTCCATAGACACAGTGTTGCCAAGTCCTAGATGGTCCATAGACACAGTGTTGCCAAGCCCTAGACGGTCCATAGACACAGTGTTGCCAAGCCCTAGACGGTCCATAGACCAAGTGTTGCAAAGCCCTAGACAGTCCATAGACACAGTGTTGCCAAGCTCTAGACAGTCCATAGACACAGTGTTGCCTAGTCCTAGGTGGTCCATAGACACAGTGTTGCCAAGTCCTAGACGTCCATAGACACAGTGAGAGTGAGCAGAGCTTGACGGTCCATAGACACAGTGTTGCCAAGCCCTAGACGGTCCATAGACACAGTGAGAGTGAGCAGAGCTAGACGGTCCATAGACACAGTGTTGCCAAGTCCTAGACGGTCCATAGACACAGTGTTGGCAAGCCCTAGACAGTCCATAGACACAGTGTTGCCAAGTCCTAGACGGTCCATAGACACAGTGAGAGTGACCAGAGCTAGACGGTCCATAGACACAGTGTTGCCAAGCCCTAGACGGTCCATAGACACAGTGTTGGCAAGCCCTAGACAGTCAATAGACACAGTGTTGCCAAGTCCTAGACGGTCCATAGACACAGTGTTGGCAAGCCCTAGACAGTCCATAGACACAGTGTTGCCAAGTCCTAGACGGTCCAGAGACACAGTGTTGGCAAGCCCTAGACAGTCCATAGACACAGTGTTGCCAAGTCCTAGACGGTCCATAGACACAGTGAGAGTGACCAGAGCTAGACGGTCCATAGACACAGTGTTGCCAAGCCCTAGACAGTCCATAGACACAGTGTTGCCAAGTCCTAGACGGTCCATAGACACAGTGAGAGTGACCAGAGCTAGACGGTCCATAGACAGAGTGTTGCCGAGTCCTAGATGGTCCATAGACACAGTGTTGCCATGTCCTAGTCGGTCCATAGACACTGTGTTGCCAAGTCCTAGACGTCCATAGACACAGTGAGAGTGCGCAGAGATAGACGGTCCATAGGCACAGTGTTGCCAAGCCCTAGACGGTCCATAGACACAGTGAGAGTGACCAGAGCTAGACGGTCCATAGACACAGTGTTGCTTAGCTCTAGAAGGTCCATAGACAAAGTGGTGCCAAGTCCTAGACGGTACAGAGACACAGTGTTGCCAAGTCCTAGACAGTCCATAGACACAGTGTTGCCAAGCCCTAGACAGTCCATAGACACAGTGTTGCCAAGTCCTAGACGGTACAGAGACACAGTGTTGCTAAGTCCTAGACAGTCAATAGACACAGTGTTGCCAAGTCCTAGACGGTCCAGAGACACAGTGTTGCCAAGCCCTAGACAGTCCATAGACACAGTGTTGCCAAGCCCTAGACGGTCCATAGACTCAGTGTTGCCAAGCCCTAGAAGGTCCATAGACCAGGTGTTGCCAAGCCCTAGACAGTCCATAGACACAGTGTTGCCAAGCCCTACACAGTCCATAATCACAGTGTTGCCAAGTTTTAGACACTCCATAGACACAGTGTTGCCAAGTCCTAGACGTCCATAGACACAGTGTTGCCAAGTCCTAGACGTCCATAGACACAGTGTTGCCAAGTCCTAGACAGTCCATAGACACAGTTTTGCCAAGTCCTAGAAGGTTAATAGACACAGTGTTGCCAAGTCCTAGACAGTCCATAGACACAGTGTTGCCAAGCCCTAGACAGTCCATAGACACAGTGTTGCCAAGTCCTAGACAGTCCATAGACACAGTGTTGCCAAGTCCTGGACGTCCATAGACACAGTGAGAGTGAGCAGAGCTAGACGGTCCATAGAAACAGTGAGAGTGAGCAGAGCTAGACAGTCCATAGACGAAGTGTTGCCAAGACCGAGACAGTCCATAGACACAGTGTTGCCATGTCCTAGAAAGTCCATCGACACAGTGTTGCCAAGCCCTAGACGGTCCATAGACAAAGTGTTGCCAGGTCCTAGACGGTCCATAGACACTGTGTTGCCAAGTCCTAGACGTCCATAGACACAGTGTTGCAATGCCCTAGACGTTCCATAGACATAGTGAGAGTGACCAGAGCTAGACGGTCCATAGACACAGTGTTGCAGAGTCCTAGATGGTCCATAGACACAGTGTTGCCAAGCCCTAGACAGTCCATAGACACAGTGTTGCCAAGTCCTAGACGGTCCATAGACACAGTGTTGCCAAGTCCTAGACGGTCCATAGACACAGTGTTGCCAAGCCCTAGACGGTCAAAAGACACAGTGTTGCCAAGCCCTAGACGGTCCATAGACACAGTGTTGCCAAGCCCTAGACAGTCCATAGACACAGTGTTGCCATGCCCTAGACGGTCCATAGACACAGTGAGAGTGACCAGAGCTAGACGGTCCATAGACACAGTGTTGCCGAGTCCTAGATGGTCCATAGACACAGTGTTGCCAAGCCCTAGACAGTCCATAGACACAGTGTTGCCAAGCCCTAGACGGTCCATAGACTCAGTGTTGCCAAGCCCTAGAAGGTCCATAGACCAGGTGTTTCCAAGCCCTAGACAGTCCATAGACACAGTGTTGCCAAGCCCTACACAGTCCATAATCACAGTGTTGCCAAGTTTTAGACAGTCCATAGACACAGTGTTGCCAAGTCCTAGATGGCCCATAGACACAGTGTTGCCAAGTCCTAGACGTCCATAGACACAGTGTTGCCAAGTCCTAGACAGTCCATAGACACAGTGTTGCCAAGCCAAAGACAGTCCATAGACACAGTGTTGCAAAGCCCTAGATGGTCCATAGACACAGTGTTGCCAAGTCCTGGACGTCCATAGACACAGTGAGAGTGAGCAGAGCTAGACGGTCCATAGAAACAGTGAGAGTGAGCAGAGCTAGACAGTCCATAGACGAAGTGTTGCCAAGACCGAGACAGTCCATAGACACAGTGTTGCCATGTCCTAGAAAGTCCATCGACACAGTGTTGCCAAGCCCTAGACGGTCAATAGACAAAGTATTGCCAGGTCCTAGATGGTCCATAGACACTGTGTTGCCAAGTCCTAGACGTCCATAGACACAGTGTTGCCATGTCCTAGTCGGTCCATAGACACTGTGTTGCCAAGTCCTAGACGTCCATAGGCACAGTGAGAGTGCACAGAGATAGACGGTCCATAGGCACAGTGTTGCCAAGCCCTAGACGGTCCATAGACACAGTGAGAGTGACCAGAGCTAGACGGTCCATAGACACAGTGTTGCTTAGCTCTAGAAGGTCCATAGACAAAGTGGTGCCAAGTCCTAGACGGTACAGAGACACAGTGTTGCCAAGTCCTAGACAGTCCATAGACACAGTGTTGCCAAGCCCTAGACAGTCCATAGACATAGTGTTGCCAAGCCCTAGACGGTCCATAGACACAGTGTTGCCAAGCCCTAGACAGTCCATAGACACAGTGTTGCCAAGTCCTAGACGGTCCATAGACACAGTGTTGCCAAGTCCTAGACGGTCCATAGACACAGTGTTGCCAAGCCCTAGACGGTCCATATACACAGTGTTGCAAGCCCTAGACAGTCTATAGACACAGTGTTGCAAGCCCTAGACAGTCCATAGACACAGTGTTGCCAAGCCCTAGACGGTCTATAGACACAGTGTTGCCAAGCCCTAGACAGTCCATAGACATAGTGTTGCCAAGCCCTAGACGGTCCATAGACACAGTGTTGCCAAGCCCTAGACAGTCCATAGACACAGTGTTGCCAAGTCCTAGACGGTCCATAGACAAAGTGTTGCCAAGCCCGAGACAGTCCATTGACACAGTGTTGCCAAGCTCTAGACTGTCCATAGACCCAGTGTTGCCAAGTCCTAGATGGTCCATAGACACCGTGTTGCCAAGTCCTAGACAGTCCATAGACACATTGTTGCCAAGCTCTAGAAAGTCCATAAACACAGTGAGAGTGAGCAGAGATAGACGGTCCATAGACACAGTGTTGCCAAGCCCTAGACAGTCCTTAGACACAGTGTTGCCAAGCCCTAGAAAGTCCATAAACACAGTGTTGCCAAGCCCTAGATAGTCCGTTGACACAGTGTTGCTAAAACCTAGACAGTCCATAGACACAGTGTTGCAAGCCCTAGACAGTCCATAGACACAGTGTTTCCAAGCCCTAGACGGTCCAGAGACACACTGTTGCCAAGATTTAGACAGTCCATAGACCCTGTGTTGCCAAGCCCTAGACAGTCCATAGACACAGTGTTGCCAAGTCCTAGACGGTCCATAGACACAGTGTTGCCAAGTCCTAGACGGTCCATAGACACAGTGTTGCCAAGTCCTAGACGGTCCATAGACACAGTGTTGCCAAGTCCTAGACGGTCCATAGACACAGTGTTGCCAAGCCCTAAACGGTCCATAGACACAGTGAGAGTGAGCAGAGCTAGACGGTCCATAGACACAGTGTTGCCAAGCCATAGACGGTCCATATACACAGTGTTGCCAAGCCCTAGAAAGTCCATAGACACAGTGTTGCCAAGCTCTATACAGTCCATAGACACAGTGTTGCCAAGTCCTAGATGGTCCATAGACACAGTATTCCCAAGTCCTAGAAAGTCCATCGACACAGTGTTGCCAAGCCCTAGACGGTCAATAGACAAAGTGTTGCCAGGTCCTAGATGGTCCATAGACACAGTGTTGCCAAGTCCTAGACGGTCCATAGACACAGTGTTGCCGAGTCCTAGATGGTCCATAGACACAGTGTTAACATGTCCTAGACGGTCCATAGACACAGTGTTGCCAAGCCCTAGACGGTCCATAAACACAGTGTTGCCAAGCCCTAGACAGTCCATAGACACAGTGTTGCCAAGCTCTAGACAGTCCATAGACACAGTGTTGCCTAGTCCTAGACGTCCATAGACACAGTGAGAGTGAGCAGAGCTTGACGGTCCATAGACACAGTGTTGCCAAGTCCTAGACGGTCCATATACACAGTGTTGCAAGCCCTAGACAGTCCATAGACACAGTGTTGCAAGCCCTAGACAGTCCATAGACACAGTGTTGCCAAGCCCTAGACGGTCTATAGACACAGTGTTGCCAAGCCCTAGACAGTCCATAGACATAGTGTTGCCAAGCCCTAGACGGTCCATAGACACAGTGTTGCCAAGCCCTAGACAGTCCATAAACACAGTGTTGCCAAGTCCTAGACGGTCCATAGACACAGTGTTGCCAAGCCCGAGACAGTCCATTGACACAGTGTTGCCAAGCTCTAGACTGTCCATAAACACAGTGAGAGTGAGCAGAGATAGACGGTCCATAGACACAGTGTTGCCAAGCCCTAAACGGTCCATAGACACAGTGAGAGTGAGCAGAGCTAGACGGTCCATAGACACAGTGTTGCCAAGCCATAGACGGTCCATAGACACAGTGTTGCCAAGTCCTAGACGGTCCATAGACACAGTATTGCCAAGTCCTAGAAAGTCCATCGACACAGTGTTGCCAAGCCCTAGACAGTCCACAGACACAGTGTTGCCAAGCCCTAGAAAGTCCATAAACACAGTGTTGCTAAGCCCTAGATAGTCCGTAGACACAGTGTTGCCAAAACCTAGACAGTCCATAGACACAGTGTTGCAAGCCCTAGACAGTCCATAGACACAGTGTTTCCAATCCCTAGACGGTCTATAGACACAGTGTTGACAAGCCCTAGACAGTCCATAGACATAGTGTTGCCAAGCCCTAGACGGTCCATAGACACAGTGTTGCCGAGCCCTAGACGGTCTATAGACACAGTGTTTCCAATCCCTAGACGGTCTATAGACACAGTGTTGCCAAGCCCTAGACAGTCCATAGACACAGTGTTGCCAAGCTCTAGACTGTCCATAGACACAGTGTTGCCAAGTCCAAGATGGTCCATAGACACAGTGTTGCCAAGTCCTAGACGGTCCAGAGACAAAGTGTTGCCAGGTCCTAGACGGTCCATAGACACAGTGTTGCAAAGTCCTAGACGTCCATAGACACAGTGAGAGTGAGCAGAGATAGACGGTCCATAGGCACAGTGTTGCCAAGCCCTAGACGGTCCATTGACACAGTGAGAGTGACCAGAGCTAGACGGTCCATAGACACAGTGTTGCCAAGCTCTAGACGGTCCATAGACACAGTGTTGCCAAGCTCTAGACGGTCCATAGACACAGTGTTGCCAAGCTCTAGACTGTCCATAGACAAGGTGGTGCCAAGCCCTAGACAGTCAATAGACACAGTGTTGCCAAGTCCTAGACGGTCCATAGACACAGTGTTGCCAAGCCCTAGACGGTCCATAGACACAGTGTTGCCATGACCTAGACAGTCCATAGACATAGTGTTGCCAAGTCCTAGACGGTCAATACACACAGTGTTGCCAAGTCCTAGACGGTCCAGAGACACACTGTTGCCAAGCCTTAGACAGTCCATAGACACAGTGTTGCCAAGCCCTAGACAGTCCATAGACACAGTGTTGCCAAGTCCTAGACGGTCCATAGACACAGTGTTGCCAAGTCCTACACGGTCCATAGACACAGTGTTGCCAAGCCCTAGACGGTCCATAGACACAGTGTTGCCAAGTCCTAGACGGTCCATAGACACAGTGTTGCCAAGCCCTAAACGGTCCATAGACACAGTGTTGCCAAGTCCTAGACAGTCCATAGACACAGTGTTGCCAAGCTCTAGACAGTCCATAGACACAGTGTTGCCAAGTCCTAGAAAGTCCAAAGACACAGTGTTGCCAAGTCCTAGATCGTCCATAGACACAGTGTTGCCAAGTCCTAGATGGTCCATAGACACAGTGTTGCCAAGTCCTAGACAGTCCATAGACACATTGTTGCCAAGCTCTAGACAGTCCATAGACACAGTGTTGCCAAGTCCTAGAAAGTCCAAAGACACAGTGTTGCCAAGTCCTAGATGGTCCATAGACACAGTGTTGCCAAGTCCTAGAAAGTCCATCGACACAGTGTTGCCAAGCCCTAGACGGTCAATAGACAAAGTGTTGCCTGGTCCTAGATGGTCCATAGACACAGTGTTGCCAAGTCCTAGACAGTCCATAGACACAGTGTTGCCAGGTCCTAGACGGTCCATAAACACTGTGTTGCCAAGTCCTAGACGTCCATAGACACAGTGAGAGTGCGCAGAGATAGACGCTCCATAGGCACAGTGTTGCCAAGCCCTAGACGGTCCATAGACACAGTGAGAGTGACCAGAGCTAGACGGTCCATAGACACAGTTGCCAAGCTCTAGAAGGTCCATAGACAAAGTGGTGCCAAGTCCTAGACGGTCCAGAGACACAGTGTTGCCAAGTCCTAGACAGTCAATAGACACAGTGTTGCCAAGTCCTAGACGGTCAATAGACACAGTGAGAGTGAGCAGAGCGAGACGGTCCATAGACACAGTGTTGCCAAGCCCTAGACGGTCCATAGACACAGTGTTGCCAAGCTCTAGACAGTCCATAGACACAGTGTTGCCAAGTCCTAGATGGTCCATAGATACAGTGTTGCCAAGTCCTAGACGGTCCATAGACACAGTGTTGCCAAGTCCTAGACGGTCCATAGACACAGTGTTGCCAAGCCCTAGACGGTCCATAGACACAGTGTTGCCAAGCCCTAAACGGTCCATAGACACAGTGAGAGTGAGCAGAGCTAGACGGTCCATAGACACAGTGTTGCCAAGTCCTAGATGGTCCATAGACACAGTGTTGCCAAGTCCTAGACAGTCCATAGACACATTGTTGCCAAGCTCTAGACAGTCCATAGACACAGTGTTGCCAAGTCCTAGAAAGTCCAAAGACACAGTGTTGCCAAGTCCTAGATGGTCCATAGACACAGTGTTGCCAAGTCCTAGAAAGTCCATCGACACAGTGTTGCCAAGCCCTAGACGGTCAATAGACAAAGTGTTGCCTGGTCCTAGATGGTCCATAGACACAGTGTTGCCAAGTCCTAGACAGTCCATAGACACAGTGTTGCCAGGTCCTAGACGGTCCATAAACACTGTGTTGCCAAGTCCTAGACGTCCATAGACACAGTGAGAGTGCGCAGAGATAGACGGTCCATAGACACAGTGTTGCCAAGCTCTAGACAGTCCATAGACACAGTGTTGCCTAGTCCTAGGTGGTCCATAGACACAGTGTTGCCAAGTCCTAGACGTCCATAGACACAGTGAGAGTGAGCAGAGCTTGACGGTCCATAGACACAGTGTTGCCAAGCTCTAGACAGTCCATAGACACAATGTTGCCTAGTCCTAGGTGGTCCATAGACACAGTGTTGCCAAGTCCTAGACGGTCCATAGACACAGTGTTGCCAAGTCCTAGACGGTCCATAGACACAGTGTTGCCAAGCCCTAGACGGTCCATAGACACAGTGTTGCCAAGCCCTAGACGGTCCATAGACACAGTGTTGCCAAGCCCTAGACAGTCCATAGACACAGTGTTGCCATGCCCTAGACGTTCCATAGACACAGTGAGAGTGACCAGAGCTAGACGGTCCATAGACACAGTGTTGCAGAGTCCTAGATGGTCCATAGACACAGTGTTGCCAAGCCCTAGACAGTCCATAGACACAGTGTTGCCAAGTCCTAGACGGTCCATAGACACAGTGTTGCCAAGTCCTAGACGGTCCATAGACACAGTGTTGCCAAGCCCTAGACGGTCAAAAGACACAGTGTTGCCAAGCCCTAGACGGTCCATAGACACAGTGTTGCCAAGCCCTAGACAGTCCATAGACACAGTGTTGCCATGCCCTAGACGGTCCATAGACACAGTGAGAGTGACCAGAGCTAGACGGTCCATAGACACAGTGTTGCCGAGTCCTAGATGGTCCATAGACACAGTGTTGCCAAGCCCTAGACAGTCCATAGACACAGTGTTGCCAAGCCCTAGACGGTCCATAGACTCAGTGTTGCCAAGCCCTAGAAGGTCCATAGACCAGGTGTTGCCAAGCCCTAGACAGTCCATAGACACAGTGTTGCCAAGCCCTACACAGTCCATAATCACAGTGTTGCCAAGTTTTAGACAGTCCATAGACACAGTGTTGCCAAGTCCTAGATGGCCCATAGACACAGTGTTGCCAAGTCCTAGACGTCCATAGACACAGTGTTGCCAAGTCCTAGACAGTCCATAGACACAGTGTTGCCAAGCCAAAGACAGTCCATAGACACAGTGTTGCAAAGCCCTAGATGGTCCATAGACACAGTGTTGCCAAGTCCTGGACGTCCATAGACACAGTGAGAGTGAGCAGAGCTAGACGGTCCATAGAAACAGTGAGAGTGAGCAGAGCTAGACAGTCCATAGACGAAGTGTTGCCAAGACCGAGACAGTCCATAGACACAGTGTTGCCATGTCCTAGAAAGTCCATCGACACAGTGTTGCCAAGCCCTAGACGGTCAATAGACAAAGTATTGCCAGGTCCTAGATGGTCCATAGACACTGTGTTGCCAAGTCCTAGACGTCCATAGACACAGTGTTGCCATGTCCTAGTCGGTCCATAGACACTGTGTTGCCAAGTCCTAGACGTCCATAGACACAGTGAGAGTGCGCAGAGATAGACGGTCCATAGGCACAGTGTTGCCAAGCCCTAGACGGTCCATAGACACAGTGAGAGTGACCAGAGCTAGACGGTCCATAGACACAGTGTTGCTTAGCTCTAGAAGGTCCATAGACAAAGTGGTGCCAAGTCCTAGACGGTACAGAGACACAGTGTTGCCAAGTCCTAGACAGTCCATAGACACAGTGTTGCCAAGCCCTAGACAGTCCATAGACACAGTGTTGCCAAGTCCTAGACGGTACAGAGACACAGTGTTGCTAAGTCCTAGACAGTCAATAGACACAGTGTTGCCAAGTCCTAGACGGTCCAGAGACACAGTGTTGCCAAGCCCTAGACAGTCCATAGACACAGTGTTGCCAAGCCCTAGACGGTCCATAGACTCAGTGTTGCCAAGCCCTAGAAGGTCCATAGACCAGTTGTTGCCAAGCCCTAGACAGTTCATAGACACAGTGTTGCCAAGCCCTACACAGTCCATAATCACATTGTTGCCAAGTTTTAGACACTCCATAGACACAGTGTTGCCAAGTCCTAGACGTCCATAGACACAGTGTTGCCAAGTCCTAGACGTCCATAGACACAGTATTGCAAAGTCCTAGACAGTCCATAGACACAGTTTTGCCAAGTCCTAGAAGGTTAATAGACACAGTGTTGCCAAGTCCTAGACATTCCATAGACACAGTGTTGCCAAGCCCTAGACAGTCTATAGACACAGTGTTGCCAAGTCCTAGACAGTCCATAGACACAGTGTTGCCAAGTCCTGGACGTCCATAGACACAGTGAGAGTGAGCAGAGCTAGACGGTCCATAGAAACAGTGAGAGTGAGCAGAGCTAGACAGTCCATAGACGAAGTGTTGCCAAGACAGAGACAGTCCATAGACACAGTGTTGCCATGTCCTAGAAAGTCCATCGACACAGTGTTGCCAAGCCCTAGACGGTCCATAGACAAAGTGTTGCCAGGTCCTAGACGGTCCATAGACACTGTGTTGCCAAGTCCTAGACGTCCATAGACACAGTGAGAGTGCGCAGAGATAGACGGTCCATAGGCACAGTGTTGCCAAGCCCTAGACGGTCCATAGACACAGTGAGAGTGACCAGAGCTAGACGGTCCATAGACACAGTGTTGCCAAGCTCTAGAAGGTCCATAGACAAAGTGGTGCCAAGTCCTAGACGGTACAGAGACACAGTGTTGCCAAGTCCTAGACAGTCAATAGACACAGTGTTGCCAAGTCCTAGACGGTCCAGAGACACAGTGTTTCCAAGCCTTAGACAGTCCATAGACACAGTGTTGCCAAGCCCTAGACAGTCCATAGACACAGTGTTGCCAAGTCATAGACGGTCCATAGACACAGTGTTGCCAAGTCCTAGACAGTCCATAGACAGAGTGTTGCCAAGCCCTAGACGGTCAATAGACAAAGTGTTGCCAGGTCCTAGATGGTCCATAGACACAGTGTTGCCAAGTCCTAGACAGTCCATAGACACAGTGTTGCCAAGTCCTAGATGGTCCATAGACACAGTGTTGCCAAGCCCTAGACGGTCCATAGACACAGTGTTGCCAAGCACAAGACGGTCCATAGACCAAGTGTTGCAAAGCCCTAGACAGTCCATAGACACAGTGTTGCCAAGCTCTAGACAGTCCATAGACACAGTGTTGCCTAGTCCTAGGTTTTCCATAGACACAGTGTTGCCAAGTCCTAGACGTCCATAGACACAGTGAGAGTGAGCAGAGCTTGACGGTCCATAGACACAGTGTTGCCAAGCCCTAGACGGTCCATAGACACAGTGAGAGTGAGCAGAGCTAGACGGTCCATAGACACAGTGTTGCCAAGTCCTAGACGGTCCATAGACACAGTGTTGGCAAGCCCTAGACAGTCCATAGACACAGTGTTGCCAAGTCCTAGACGGTCCATAGACACAGTGAGAGTGACCAGAGCTAGACGGTCCATAGACACAGTGTTGCCAAGCCCTAGACGGTCCATAGACACAGTGTTGGCAAGCCCTAGACAGTCAATAGACACAGTGTTGCCAAGTCCTAGACGGTCCATAGACACAGTGTTGGCAAGCCCTAGACAGTCCATAGACACAGTGTTGCCAAGTCCTAGACGGTCCAGAGACACAGTGTTGGCAAGCCCTAGACAGTCCATAGACACAGTGTCGCCAAGTCCTAGACGGTCCATAGACACAGTGAGAGTGACCAGAGCTAGACGGTCCATAGACACAGTGTTGCCAAGCCCTAGACAGTCCATAGACACAGTGTTGCCAAGTCCTAGACGGTCCATAGACACAGTGAGAGTGACCAGAGCTAGACGGTCCATAGACAGAGTGTTGCCGAGTCCTAGATGGTCCATAGACACAGTGTTGCCATGTCCTAGTCGGTCCATAGACACTGTGTTGCCAAGTCCTAGACGTCCATAGACACAGTGAGAGTGCGCAGAGATAGACGGTCCATAGGCACAGTGTTGCCAAGCCCTAGACGGTCCATAGACACAGTGAGAGTGACCAGAGCTAGACGGTCCATAGACACAGTGTTGCTTAGCTCTAGAAGGTCCATAGACAAAGTGGTGCCAAGTCCTAGACGGTACAGAGACACAGTGTTGCCAAGTCCTAGACAGTCCATAGACACAGTGTTGCCAAGCCCTAGACAGTCCATAGACACAGTGTTGCCAAGTCCTAGACGGTACAGAGACACAGTGTTGCTAAGTCCTAGACAGTCAATAGACACAGTGTTGCCAAGTCCTAGACGGTCCAGAGACACAGTGTTGCCAAGCCCTAGACAGTCCATAGACACAGTGTTGCCAAGCCCTAGACGGTCCATAGACTCAGTGTTGCCAAGCCCTAGAAGGTCCATAGACCAGGTGTTGCCAAGCCCTAGACAGTCCATAGACACAGTGTTGCCAAGCCCTACACAGTCCATAATCACAGTGTTGCCAAGTTTTAGACACTCCATAGACACAGTGTTGCCAAGTCCTAGACGTCCATAGACACAGTGTTGCCAAGTCCTAGACGTCCATAGACACAGTGTTGCCAAGTCCTAGACAGTCCATAGACACAGTTTTGCCAAATCCTAGAAGGTTAATAGACACAGTGTTGCCAAGTCCTAGACAGTCCATAGACACAGTGTTGCCAAGCCCTAGACAGTCCATAGACACAGTGTTGCCAAGTCCTAGACAGTCCATAGACACAGTGTTGCCAAGTCCTGGACGTCCATAGACACAGTGAGAGTGAGCAGAGCTAGACGGTCCATAGAAACAGTGAGAGTGAGCAGAGCTAGACAGTCCATAGACGAAGTGTTGCCAAGACCGAGACAGTCCATAGACACAGTGTTGCCATGTCCTAGAAAGTCCATCGACACAGTGTTGCCAAGCCCTAGACGGTCCATAGACAAAGTGTTGCCAGGTCCTAGACGGTCCATAGACACTGTGTTGCCAAGTCCTAGACGTCCATAGACACAGTGAGAGTGCGCAGAGATAGACGGTCCATAGGCACAGTGTTGCCAAGCCCTGACGGTCAATAGACACAGTGAGAGTGACCAGAGCTAGACGGTCCATAGACACAGTGTTGCCAAGCTCTAGAAGGTCCATAGACAAAGTGGTGCCAAGTCCTAGACGGTACAGAGACACAGTGTTGCCAAGTCCTAGACAGTCAATAGACACAGTGTTGCCAAGTCCTAGACGGTCCAGAGACACAGTGTTTCCAAGCCTTAGACAGTCCATAGACACAGTGTTGCCAAGCCCTAGACAGTCCATAGACACAGTGTTGCCAAGTCCTAGACGGTCCATAGACACAGTGTTGCCAAGCCCTAGACGGTCCATAGACAGAGTGAGAGTGAGCAGAGCTAGACGGTCCATAGACACAGTGTTGCCAAGCCCTAGACGGTCCATAGACACAGTGAGAGTGAGCAGAGCTAGACGGTCCATAGACACAGTGTTGCCAAGCCCTAGACGGTCCATATACACAGTGTTGCCAAGTCCTAGACAGTCCATAGACAGAGTGTTGCCAAGCCCTAGACGGTCAATAGACAAAGTGTTGCCAGGTCCTAGATGGTCCATAGACACAGTGTTGCCAAGTCCTAGACAGTCCATAGACACAGTGTTGCCAAGTCCTAGATGGTCCATAGACACAGTGTTGCCAAGCCCTAGACGTTCCATAGACACAGTGTTGCCAAGCCCTAGACGGTCCATAGACCAAGTGTTGCAAAGCCCTAGACAGTCCATAGACACAGTGTTGCCAAGCTCTAGACCACAGGTGTCAAACTCATTCCACGGGGGGCCGAGTGTCTGCGGGTTTTCGCTCCTCCCTTGTACTTGATTGATGAATTAACATCACTAATTAGTTAGGAACTCCCCACACCTGGTTGTCTAGGGCTTTATTGAAAGGAAAAACCAAAAACCTGCAGACACTAGGCCCTCCGTGGAATGAGTTTGACACCCCTGCTCTAGACAGTCCATAGACACAGTGTTGCCTAGTCCTAGGTGGTCCATAGACACAGTGTTGCCAAGTCCTAGACGTCCATAGACACAGTGAGAGTGAGCAGAGCTTGACGGTCCATAGACACAGTGTTGCCAAGCCCTAGACGGTCCATAGACACAGTGAGAGTGAGCAGAGCTAGACGGTCCATAGACACAGTGTTGCCAAGCCCTAGACGGTCCATATACACAGTGTTGCCAAGTCCTAGACAGTCCATAGACAGAGTGTTGCCAAGCCCTAGACGGTCAATAGACAAAGTGTTGCCAGGTCCTAGATGGTCCATAGACACAGTGTTGCCAAGTCCTAGACAGTCCATAGACACAGTGTTGCCAAGTCCTAGATGGTCCATAGACACAGTGTTGCCAAGCCCTAGACGGTCCATAGACACAGTGTTGCCAAGCCCTAGACGGTCCATAGACCAAGTGTTGCCAAGCCCTAGACGGTCCATAGACACAGTGTTGCCAAGTCCTAGACGGTCCAGAGACACAGTGTTGCCAAGCCCTAGACAGTCCATAGACACAGTGTTGCCAAGTCCTGGACGTCCATAGACACAGTGAGAGTGAGCAGAGCTAGACGGTCCATAGAAACAGTGAGAGTGAGCAGAGCTAGACAGTCCATAGACGAAGTGTTGCCAAGACCGAGACAGTCCATAGACACAGTGTTGCCATGTCCTAGAAAGTCCATCGACACAGTGTTGCCAAGCCCTAGACTGTCCATAGACAAAGTGTTGCCAGGTCCTAGACGGTCCATAGACACTGTGTTGCCAAGTCCTAGACGTCCATAGACACAGTGAGAGTGCGCAGAGATAGACGGTCCATAGGCACAGTGTTGCCAAGCCCTGACGGTCCATAGACACAGTGAGAGTGACCAGAGCTAGACGGTCCATAGACACAGTGTTGCCAAGCCCTAGACGGTCCATATACACAGTGTTGCCAAGTCCTAGACAGTCCATAGACAGAGTGTTGCCAAGTCCTAGACAGTCCATAGACAGAGTGTTGCCAAGCTCTAGAAGGTCCATAGACAAAGTGGTGCCAAGTCCTAGACGGTACAGAGACACAGTGTTGCCAAGTCCTAGACAGTCAATAGACACAGTGTTGCCAAGTCCTAGACGGTCCAGAGACACAGTGTTTCCAAGCCTTAGACAGTCCATAGACACAGTGTTGCCAAGCCCTAGACAGTCCATAGACACAGTGTTGCCAAGTCCTAGACGGTCCATAGACACAGTGTTGCCAAGCCCTAGACGGTCCATAGACAGAGTGAGAGTGAGCAGAGCTAGACGGTCCATAGACACAGTGTTGCCAAGCCCTAGACGGTCCATAGACACAGTGAGAGTGAGCAGAGCTAGACGGTCCATAGACACAGTGTTGCCAAGTCCTAGACAGTCCATAGACAGAGTGTTGCCAAGCCCTAGACGGTCAATAGACAAAGTGTTGCCAGGTCCTAGATGGTCCATAGACACAGTGTTGCCAAGTCCTAGACAGTCCATAGACACAGTGTTGCCAAGTCCTAGATGGTCCATAGACACAGTGTTGCCAAGCCCTAGACGGTCCATAGACACAGTGTTGCCAAGCCCTAGACGGTCCATAGACCAAGTGTTGCAAAGCCCTAGACAGTCCATAGACACAGTGTTGCCAAGCTCTAGACAGTCCATAGACACAGTGTTGCCTAGTCCTAGGTGGTCCATAGACACAGTGTTGCCAAGTCCTAGACGTCCATAGACACAGTGAGAGTGAGCAGAGCTTGACGGTCCATAGACACAGTGTTGCCAAGCCCTAGACGGTCCATAGACACAGTGAGAGTGAGCAGAGCTAGACGGTCCATAGACACAGTGTTGCCAAGCCCTAGACGGTCCATATACACAGTGTTGCCAAGTCCTAGACAGTCCATAGACAGAGTGTTGCCAAGCCCTAGACGGTCAATAGACAAAGTGTTGCCAGGTCCTAGATGGTCCATAGACACAGTGTTGCCAAGTCCTAGACAGTCCATAGACACAGTGTTGCCAAGTCCTAGATGGTCCATAGACACAGTGTTGCCAAGCCCTAGACGGTCCATAGACACAGTGTTGCCAAGCCCTAGACGGTCCATAGACCAAGTGTTGCCAAGCCCTAGACGGTCCATAGACACAGTGTTGCCAAGTCCTAGACGGTCCAGAGACACAGTGTTGCCAAGCCCTAGACGGTCCATAGACACAGTGTTGCCAAGCCCTAGACAGTCCATAGACACAGTGTTGCCAAGTCCTAGACGGTCCATAGACACAGTGTTGCCAAGTCCTAGACGGTCCATAGACACAGTGTTGGCAAGCCCTAGACAGTCCATAGACACAGTGTTGCCAAGTCCTAGACGGTCCATAGACACAGTGTTGGCAAGCCCTAGACAGTCCATAGACACAGTGTTGCCAAGTCCTAGACGGTCCATAGACACAGTGAGAGTGACCAGAGCTAGACGGTCCATAGACACAGTGTTGCCAAGCCCTAGATAGTCCATAGACACAGTGTTGCCAAGTCCTAGACGGTCCATAGACACAGTGAGAGTGACCAGAGCTAGACGGTCCATAGACAGAGTGTTGCCGAGTCCTAGATGGTCCATAGACACAGTGTTGCCAAGCCCTAGACAGTCCATAGACACAGTGTTGCCAAGCCCTAGACGTCCATAGACAAAGTGTTGCCGAGTCCTAGATGGTCCATAGACACAGTTTTGCCATGTCCTAGAAAGTCCATCGACACAGTGTTGCCAAGCCCTAGACGGTCCATAGACGAAGTGTTGCCAAGACCGAGACAGTCCATAGACACAGTGTTGCCATGTCCTAGAAAGTCCATCGACACAGTGTTGCCAAGCCCTAGACGGTCCATAGACAAAGTGTTGCCAGGTCCTAGACGGTCCATAGACACTGTGTTGCCAAGTCCTAGACGTCCATAGACACAGTGAGAGTGCGCAGAGATAGACGGTCCATAGGCACAGTGTTGCCAAGCCCTGACGGTCCATAGACACAGTGAGAGTGACCAGAGCTAGACGGTCCATAGACACAGTGTTGCCAAGCTCTAGAAGGTCCATAGACAAAGTGGTGCCAAGTCCTAGACGGTACAGAGACACAGTGTTGCCAAGTCCTAGACAGTCAATAGACACAGTGTTGCCAAGTCCTAGACGGTCCAGAGACACAGTGTTTCCAAGCCTTAGACAGTCCATAGACACAGTGTTGCCAAGCCCTAGACAGTCCATAGACACAGTGTTGCCAAGTCCTAGACGGTCCATAGACACAGTGTTGCCAAGCCCTAGACGGTCCATAGACAGAGTGAGAGTGAGCAGAGCTAGACGGTCCATAGACACAGTGTTGCCAAGCCCTAGACGGTCCATAGACACAGTGAGAGTGAGCAGAGCTAGACGGTCCATAGACACAGTGTTGCCAAGCCCTAGACGGTCCATATACACAGTGTTGCCAAGTCCTAGACAGTCCATAGACAGAGTGTTGCCAAGCCCTAGACGGTCAATAGACAAAGTGTTGCCAGGTCCTAGATGGTCCATAGACACAGTGTTGCCAAGTCCTAGACAGTCCATAGACACAGTGTTGCCAAGTCCTAGATGGTCCATAGACACAGTGTTGCCAAGCCCTAGACGGTCCATAGACACAGTGTTGCCAAGCCCTAGACGGTCCATAGACCAAGTGTTGCAAAGCCCTAGACAGTCCATAGACACAGTGTTGCCAAGCTCTAGACAGTCCATAGACACAGTGTTGCCTAGTCCTAGGTGGTCCATAGACACAGTGTTGCCAAGTCCTAGACGTCCATAGACACAGTGAGAGTGAGCAGAGCTTGACGGTCCATAGACACAGTGTTGCCAAGCCCTAGACGGTCCATAGACACA
The DNA here is from genome assembly GCF_029448725.1 of Salvelinus fontinalis. Taxonomy (NCBI): domain Eukaryota; kingdom Metazoa; phylum Chordata; class Actinopteri; order Salmoniformes; family Salmonidae; genus Salvelinus; species Salvelinus fontinalis. Next base: position 35,245,309 of record NC_074699.1, read on the forward strand.
GTGAGAGTGAGCAGAGCTAGACGGTCCATAGACACAGTGTTGCCAAGCCCTAGACGGTCCATATACACAGTGTTGCCAAGTCCTAGACAGTCCATAGACAGAGTGTTGCCAAGCCCTAGACGGTCAATAGACAAAGTGTTGCCAGGTCCTAGATGGTCCATAGACACAGTGTTGCCAAGTCCTAGACAGTCCATAGACACAGTGTTGCCAAGTCCTAGATGGTCCATAGACACAGTGTTGCCAAGCCCTAGACGGTCCATAGACACAGTGTTGCCAAGCCCTAGACGGTCCATAGACCAAGTGTTGCCAAGCCCTAGACGGTCCATAGACACAGTGTTGCCAAGTCCTAGACGGTCCAGAGACACAGTGTTGCCAAGCCCTAGACGGTCCATAGACACAGTGTTGCCAAGCCCTAGACAGTCCATAGACACAGTGTTGCCAAGTCCTAGACGGTCCATAGACACAGTGTTGCCAAGTCCTAGACGGTCCATAGACACAGTGTTGGCAAGCCCTAGACAGTCCATAGACACAGTGTTGCCAAGTCCTAGACGGTCCATAGACACAGTGTTGGCAAGCCCTAGACAGTCCATAGACACAGTGTTGCCAAGTCCTAGACGGTCCATAGACACAGTGAGAGTGACCAGAGCTAGACGGTCCATAGACACAGTGTTGCCAAGCCCTAGATAGTCCATAGACACAGTGTTGCCAAGTCCTAGACGGTCCATAGACACAGTGAGAGTGACCAGAGCTAGACGGTCCATAGACAGAGTGTTGCCGAGTCCTAGATGGTCCATAGACACAGTGTTGCCAAGCCCTAGACAGTCCATAGACACAGTGTTGCCAAGCCCTAGACGTCCATAGACAAAGTGTTGCCGAGTCCTAGATGGTCCATAGACAGAGTTTTGCCAAGCCCTAGACAGTCCATAGACACAGTGTTGCCAAGCCCTAGACGGTCCATAGACACAGTGTTGCTAAGCCCTAGAAGGTCCATAGACCAAGTGTTGCCAAGCCCTAGACAGTCCAT